>NC_074722.1:9939888-10182388 GCF_947242115.1 Biomphalaria glabrata
AAATATTTCAAGCACATCAGTCGATTTTCGTATCAACTCTGCTTCATGGCCGCTCTAGTTAGTTGATTTTCATATCAACTCTGCTTTATGGCCGCTCTAGTTAGTTGCCAATTTGTTTTTAAATCCGCTTTTTAGTTGGTCCACAGTCCTAGAGAGAAGTCAAATGATGCGCCTTACATGTTAATGTTCTCGGGTACTAGAGTGAATAAATGTTAAAAAAAAACTATATAAATTTTAAAGTACATGACTTATGTTCTGTATACCCGACACAGCAAAATAAAAAAAAAGCTAGCTATTTATTTTTATCAGTCATAGATGAAAGTCGTCAATAAATAGCTTTATCTTTCACACAGCAAAATAAAATATAATTTAAAAACAATATTAACTCTTCTCCCTAATTATTTTCCACATTTCGATGGAAATATTTATTTTGTTCATTTGTGTTTCACTCCCCTGTTATGATAAAACTTTAATAACTATTTTGTATGTAATCAGGAAATGTTATATTAGGTATATAATTATAGAAGAACGCATGCTCTTTTTATAGAACACAAGTTAAAGTTTATAAAACCCAATATTAATTTAATTCAATGGGGTCAAATCAACGTTGGTATCGCCAGTTAGGAGAGAAAGAGTTAATTTTCCAACACAACTGTAACAAAAAATCGCGAGAAACCTTTTTGAGACCCATAGAAGCTACAGCTGAAGACAGCCTCGGCGAACTAAACAACAACTTACAAAACGATTAACAAGGAAAACCTGGATCCTACACACAAGAAACGCCCTCGAGTTCTTTATCCTCCAGACTGTTCTGGTATCAACCTAACTTCTTCCATTTTGTTGTAAGTTAAAAGCGCTTCAGCAGGAATGGCCACTATGTTGTCGATTGACTCTACAGTGGAGAGACAGAAAAAGAGAGAGAGAGGGAGAGAGAGAGAGAGAGAGAGGTAAATAAACAGTCAAGGCTCGTGTTGTATTTGTCAAGTTCAAGGCTGCTCACGGGTCTACTCTCATCTATTATTGATGACCACTCGCCCCATGACTCCGTTATTAGCGGTATCTGCTCCCACCAATCAGAGATTGGGACACAGTGCAGGGTGAGAAGCGGCGACCCCGAACTGTGCTCAACCTACAACATGTCGTGTGTCCTAGGCTTGCTGGCTTCGAGATTAAGTGGTGTGATATATGACGTCATCGTGGTGACAAGACATAATGATCAAAGAGATAGAGGCTAGAGTGAATCAAACATCTTACAGTCTTTATTAAAAACCAAAACAACAAACGGGCCATTGATTACTTTACATTCGATTGTTGTGTAGAGCTCTGCACCTAACAATCTGTCTTATGACTTTTCTATTTTCTTTTATTAAACAAGGTTACAAAGACAGTTTGTGTGGAAAAACTCAAAATCGGCCCCAGAAGTGGTCCATCCAGGCAGATAAAAAGGCAGGTTTCAATATTTTCAGAAAGAATATCATAAATAAATTCTATCAAAGCAATTGACAGAGAAGAAAGGAGAAAGAAGGTTGATAGACCCTGTGTGGTGCCCCAACGGTCCAGCAGATCAAGGGATAGATGAAAGTGAAGGTAAAACTAGATGCGAAACTGGCCTAACTGGTGTCACATAATGATTATCAATATGCTCTAATTATTTTGAAAAGGGTCAATCTCTTATTCAAGGTCTCAAGAAAAAACAACACCATTTCTTTTAAAAAATCCATTAGTTTGGTTTCAAATGTAATGTACGTTGCATTGTAGTTCACGTGATGATATGAAAAACAACTTATTAATTGTTGTTTTAAATTATGTTCCACTTATATGCATATTAAATAGATTTTTTCTCTTAAAAAAAAAGTAAACATATTTTTTTTTTAAGTGTAATATAAATGACAGAACTTACTTAACTTAGCAATACATTTATAAATAGATTTTTTTTTTGACGAAAAATCTAAAACGTTTGCATAAATGTGTTAAAAATATGGTAAAATGTTATCTCCATTACTAAATGGCCTCCCGTATTTGTTACTATTAATAGTGAATAGTTGTAAAAATGGTGTATTTTTATCAAAAAACTGCTTGCGTAGTTGATTTTGAAAATTATATCTTTCGCTTTCAGAAAAAAAAAATGTAGCTGTTGCATCAGAACTTTGAATGGACTAAAATATCATGATGTCGAATTTTCAATATATTTTCTTGTTTACGAGATCTAAACGGGACGGACGGACAGACCACACAAAACTAATAACGTCTTTTCCCCTTTCGCGGGCCGCTAAAAATTAATACAATTAAAAGAAATAAAAACTATTTTAAACACAGGCTCGTGGGCGGCTCCTGTAAATCTGTCGTAATGAAACATTATGTCACATATGAAAGCCAGACTAAACTATTTGTTTACGGAAAGACGGTACTTCTGTACTGACTACGCTAGACCAATAGGTTTTGTTAAATATTGTTTCGAAAAATGGTTTATACATACATTCCTACAATATGGTTGCATAACTTAAAAAACAACAACAACAAAAGATTTAGCTCTCAGCGTTTTTTTATTCAAAAACTATTTTTACATTTATCTTTACTTATCTATTTATATAAGTTTTAGATCTAAACACAAGAGACAGAGGAACAGACTGACAGAAGGACAACACTATAGCTGCCGATACAAATAAAATAGACTGAGATAGTATCAGTTTTTATCTGGAATTGTTCTAAGGGTATCTACCATCTAGTTCCTATCAGATTTTAGCGATAGGTATATTCATAAATATATAATTAAAATAAAATAATTTATAAAACAACAATAACAACAACAACAAAACAAACAAACGAGAAATCATTGAGGGACATAAAGCTGTTTTCATTTCTTCATAAGAGTCCAAATAAAAATAATAAAACCCAGTCTCTCTGACGTCATTCCTCCATGTTCACCACCCAATCACTCGCACCATTTACTCACAGCCACTGTACATAAAGGGATGCAACTGAGGTGCGAAACTTTCACGCGACAACAAATTGCATTTCATTACAAACAAACCAAGACATAAATAGCATTTACAACACATGTAATTAAAAAAAATAACAACTGTCCTAATTAGGTCAGCATTGACGTTATTTAATGTTGGCCAGATTTTCTACTTTGAGAATAATACACAAAAATTGTAAATGATTTGAACCAATTCATATATAAATAGTATCCCTGGAATCGGCCCACGCAATTCACCTCAATCCGGCCCATGAATTGTACACTATAATGATATAAGATAAGAAAATATACAAGATAATATAAACCATATGCTGCCTTAAAATTTTTAAAAGGATGAAACCTACAAGTAGCACTATGTATGTACGTAAGTATTTTGGTTTTATAAGGCTGATTGAGATTTACATCGATGTCATGTGGTCAGCAACGACCAACCGCCTTGACTTTTCCCCAACCAATGTTAGGTACCCATTAGAGCTGGGTGGATTCCGATATTAACAATCACAGTCTTTACAAGGATTCGAACCTGGGACCCCTTAGCCATCGCGCCTCTTGTCAGATGTAGGTCATGGCATTATTTCGGGAAAATGTATTAGATTAAATTGACATTAAACTGTAAAAGATTTATTTTAACACGACGCTCACTTTTATTAGATAAATACGTGTCATAATCTTATTGGTGATATTAACCACGTTAGAGAGTTGAACTGAAGTGACAATAGAACTTAGAGAACAGAGAAATACAAAAGCTGTGCTTACAACATAAAACTACCAACATATCTATATCTATATCTATCTATCTATCTATCTATCTATCTATCTATCTATCTATCTATCTATCTATCTATCTATCTATCTATATATATATATATATATATATTTCCCGTTCCCTTAATAATATTTAACACATACTTTAAAGTTTATTGCCCTTGATATGTTTTGATAAAGACTTGAAAGTCTAGCATTGTCCAATGTCACTATAACCACGTAGAGTTATGCTAAACTGGTCGCTAATTTGTCGTTAGACAATTGTTACTTTTCTGAGATAGAAATTTAATTTGATTTTCGGAAAAAGAAAGAAAGTCTTTTAAGTGCATCAAGTCTGTTGTTATTGTTTGTCTCAGCTAGACGGATCAATTAGGTCGTCGTGAACTTGATTATCGGGTTTACCCACGGGATGTATGTATGGGGGCTCCCACACAAAGACTAATTCAATTTGTACCCAGTAACGTCATTTCCGCCAAGAACTTTCATTTTAGTGTCGGGGATATAGAGGATAGGGTATAGGATATTTTCTTAACATCCACTATGGTCAGTATAACCCTCCAGGCGGCGGCAGACCGTTTAATTGCCACGGCGGTGTCAGAGGTTAGCCTGCCTTTTGTCTCTATTTGAAAGTAGGGCCCATTGTCAACGACTCAACTTTGGTGGTGATCAGCGCATTCTTTGTTTTACAAAGACTTCTGACATTGAAGAAGCATAGCCGATTTTAAATTAGTTGAGCAATCTTATTTGTGATATTAACCACGTTAGTGAGTTGAACTGAATTGACAATAGAACTTAGAGAACAGAGAAATACAAAAGGCTGTGCTTAAAACATTAAACTACCTACATTTCAATGTGAAAACTCATAATATTTTCACTTCTGAGGTATTCAAAGACGTATTGCCAGATGAAGATCAAAGTAAGAAAGATTTTAAAAAATCAAGAATTGGGTTTTGAGCACTAGATTTGGATATGATCAGTTATGTTCTTTCCCAGGTCTGATCAGACCGAAGCTTAGTGTGCTGGTCTTACTTTAGACGCCCAAAAAAAAAAAAAATAAATCAACAAGTCGTTAGTGCCAATCGTCGCATCGAAGTTGAGAAAAGGGAAGGGTGTACGCTTTACTTTGTCACCTAGGAACAAAAACAAAGTCAACAGTAGTCTGTGAGCGTACTAAACAACTAGCTTATGTTACAGAATGTGCTACATCTTCTCCTCAAGCAGGACTTCCCTGCACCACATTTGCACTACCAACGCTACCACCAAATATTTCTTATTTACTGGCCACTTACATTCAGGTAAATCTCACCTGGTTGGCCGTGGTGTTCAGACTGTTAGCGGGTCTAGCAGTTGTCTGCCCGACCATTAACGCGCCAATCCTGCAGTCTGGTCAATCCACGTTTTGTTCTTTGTTGGAGTATTTTGTATTTAAAATTGTTCGTCCAGTAACGTCCATCTAAGAATGTGACGGACACACTAAATACAAATAATTATCGTATGTATTTTTGTATGTGTGTGTGTGTGTGTGTGGGGGGGCGGTGGGCATCCACTAGTTACTCTATTGTCTATTACGTTTTTGATTGTTTATAATTAAAGATATGATAATTAATGTGGTCTGCACATTGGCGCATATGTTGAATTGAGTATTGGGCTGGTGACGGAGTACAATTGGTTAGATCTAGAACGAATATTTGAAAAGGCTTGTCTTAGAAAGGTAATGGAGCCATTAAAGGCAAATTATTGGTATGTGTTGAAACCCGTTAGGCCGATTTGACAGATTGCTGCAACTTGGGCCCCGCACCTGGCAGGGGCTCCGCAATTTACATTAAGCATATCACTGTCAGTCAAGGCTCTTGTCACAGGCTTTTAAAGACCCAGGACTTAAAGGGTTAACGTATCGTGTATCGTACGATTAATTGTGAATTAACCCTCTGGCGCCTTCTGCATTTGAGTTGCTTATTGTGCATTTTGTATAATACATGTAAATCTAAAAATATAATTAATAATAAAAGCTGTTATTGTTATAAAATATTAAGAAGAAATTCCTCGCAAGAATCAATAACATTGGGCCACGCAATTCAGAAGGCCGTACTGTCTGTAAGAAATTACAAAATACAATTTTTTAATTTTTAGAAACAGTATTAATTAATTTTAAAAAAATATTTTTGTAATTTATTTTTTTCCCTTCAGACATGAATGACACAGTTTTGAACGCTAATGACATCTGACTTGTTTAGTAAGAAAGACAACTTGATTGGACAAGGTAATTAAATTCTTTTCCTCCTTACAATGTGTGTCCATCAAAAGTGTCTATGTTCTTGGGGTCATCATGCCGCCGACCTTATTAAGAAAAGTTCATTCAGAGACAAAGTGATCCCTACTGACGTGATTGGATACCTACAAAATGTCGAAATGTCAAGTTATATGTTACAGAACAATGTTTCTCTGTGTTCCGCATAGCCTGAATAAGTGTTCTGAAATAACTGACTAGTAGGCCACCACGTGAATTAATCTCTCTTAAAAAAATAAGAAAAGTGTTCTGCTAAATACTTAGAATGTGCGAAGTGTTTAGTTAAGAAAAAAAAAAAAGAGAAACAGTGTTAAAGAACATATTTTGATTTCGTTTCAGTAAATTTTCTCGTATTAGTTTTTATCTAATTCAGCTTTTTTAATGTCCTAAAGACATTATTATTAGTACTGCGAATATTCTTAATAGGGAAACACACATTTTAGTCCAACGAGGAGTACTGAACTCTGCCAAGTGGCGAGAATGTTAGGAATATCCTCGAAGTTATTTGTCACAACCCTTTGACTGATATCCTGATTGCTATATTGTTATTTTAGTCCAACCTCAACAGCCCATTATTTTATCTTCACTCGATAATCTTGCGCCATTTTCTATTTAATGATATAAATAAACTATAGGCTAGTTGGTAAACATTACATAATTAAAATGTAGTTTTTTTCATCTTGAATTAGGTAGCACATACAAAATGGGGGAGGTAGTAGAATCAATTATTTTGTTGTATTAAGTTTAAAGTTCAATGGGTATAGTAATGGGTATAGAAAGCAATATTTGTATTGTATATTCGTTAATTTTTTATTATTATTATTATAGCTTTTATATAGCGCTACTTTCATGCTTATAGCATACTCAGAGCGCTTTTTGGTCCAATCTCATTTGTGGACCAGTTTGGGGGGGGGGGGGGTATCTAGGAGTTGGTTTTCCGTGCACCATTCTGGCCAAGTCGGGTCTCGAACCTCGAGCCCCCTTCTAGGTAGCCAAGCCAAGTTCAAGCGCACTTGGTCTCTCGACCACGCTTCCCACTTCATGTGAAATATATTGCAATAAAAAAAAAATTGTGCGTTAGGCAGTAGTCAACTGTTACTTAGTAAAAATATTTATGCATTTGTTTCAAAGTTGATCAAGTATTGAGGTACTTCAAGAACACGCACTGCCGCAGGCTAATACACTGAGAACCTCGAAACAATACAACAGCCTGGAAACTGGCTACTTCCTGTCCATTATTTTTATTTGTCTTTGCGCACTAATATTATTTCAACAAGCGTCCGGCGGTTAATCTTACAAATCAATCCGCAACAGTCTTGATTGGCGTACGGGCAAGCCAGGGTTCGTATGTCGTAAAACTGCTATCAGAAATGTGTGACTTTTGCAAGAGGGAAGGAAAGAAGAGAGAGAGGGAGAGAGAGAGAGAGAGAGAGAGAGAGAGAGGTGAGGGAGGCGTGGGAAACTAGGAAATTATGGGAAAATTGTGGCAGGTTCGATCATCGATTTTAGCGCAGAAATAATATGAAAATATTTTGATACTGGGTAACAAAATGTGTGTGAATGTGGGTGTGTGTGTGTAAAGGCGAAGAAAAGCTAAAACAAGGGTAAACAGGTAGACAGGAAAGAGGAGGGAGGTGTTAATATCTGATTGCTTTTTGCCAACTAGTTTTTTAACATGAGCGCGAAGTATTACTCTCGTATTGAAGTGAAGTGAAAAACGAAAAAGGGGGAAGAGTGAGTGTGAGGGAGAGAGACAGAGAGAGAGAGAGTGAGTGTGAGGGAGAGAGTCCAGAGATAGGGAGGGAGAAAGTGCGAGAGAGAGAATAAAGAGGCCAGAGATAGGTAGGGATAGAGCGAGAGAGATAGAAAGACCAGTGTTAGGGCGAGGGAGAGCGAGAGATAGAGAGAGAGAGAGAGGCCAGAAATAGGTAGGGAGCAGGGGCGGACTGGGTGTCAAAATCGGCCCGGGCATTTCTATAAAATTCGGCCCACAAATTCTATATCATGTGATGGGCATCCATTTCTAGGTGTATCGGTCCTTAAAAATCATTGTTAAGTTTGATAATGTTTCGATATGCATGCATACAGTGAACTCTATATCTTAATAAGCGATATATCGTCTATCTATCTATCTTATGTAGGCCCTAAAAAGATGAAGCCTACTAGTAGCACTGTCTACATTCTACATTTTATTTTCGCAAAAATGTGTTCGATTAACTGAGTATTACACTGTAATGTCTGTGAAAGATTTTTTTTTAAACACGACGCTCAGAGGGCATTTTATATAAATCACAATAATAACATAATAAGAATATTATAAAACCTTTAACTACTTGATATGTGCCATAGTGATCAGGCCATTTCGGTTGCCCTACCGGCCCATTTGGGTACCGGCCCACCGGGCATTTGCCCAAATGCCCATATAGCCAGCCCGCCCCTGGTAGGGAGAGAACAAAAGATAAAGATCGACAGAGCATACGAGAGAGAGAGAGAGCGAAAGAGAGAGAGAGAGAGAGAGAAATTGTGAAATGTACATGAACAAAAGAATTATCATTAAAATCAGCCAATAATAATAATAAAAAAAAGAGAAATAGAAAGAGAAAGCCAGAGAGATAGATGAGTCTAGAATTATGCTCAATAAGAACATGTTCAGATCATATAGTAAACATGACAGACTTTGATATTCAACACTGACCTATACAACACGAGGCTTTGACAACTCTACACAGCTTTTTAATAACATGCCCCATTCTTCTGTCCCAGATTATCACTCCTTAGCGTATTGTTTATCATTACTTATCACGTTACTTATCATTACTTATCATATTACAGCGTTTCCCCTCAGGTATGTCACGTCTGAACTGATGGATGCTCATAAATTAACCTTCGCCAGGGTCGGTGCATTGTTCAAGAGTCCAGCCCCCCTTCCCCTCTCGGAACTCTCAGTGGACCCTCCCCCCTTTTTTTTTTCTGCAATGACACGGTCAAACTTAACGATAATAGGAATGAGGACGGGAGGGGAGGATACAGGTTTGGGGGGACCAAAAAGTAAAGGTATCTCTGGCCAGGGTCGGAACCCAACAAAATCTTTTTTTTTTTTTAATTTTACGGGTGAAAAAGATGCGGTGGCTATTGAACGCTTCGTCGTCGCGACATCGTAAAAGTTTGGTGGTGGCGGTGTCATATGTGGCTATCTACACGGCTAACGTGCGCGGAGGCTGGTTTCCGACACCGCCACGGCAATATCAGTTTTTCATTGAATGTCTCTTGATACGTCGCTGCTTCTATTGTCTGTCCCATGCTAACCCTTGACACCTGACGGGAGCGGAAGAGGAAATAGGTAGAAGCAAGGGAGGGCGGGTCAAGGTTTTTAGTTTGCTCCCCCCCCCCCCCAGTCATAAAATGTCAACGGTTTGTTAATAGGATATCGTATTGACTAGATTCATTTACTAAATCGGTCTACTTAAGGTATAATCGAGCGATATTCACATTATATAATCTATATAAATTAATTCTTAAAGAAAAAAAAAGGAATTATAAGTTAGTTCGGTGCTACAAGTCAACAACCGCCTACAACACAGAGGTGTTAGGAAATGTGTAAAGCCCATAGACCGACAACAGTTGGACATCACTGACATCACTGATATAAAAGTTTATCAAGAACATCAACAACATCAAGTCATCCTATATGTATCAATCATTGTCATATCACCACCATCATATGTTAACTATAATTTTAATCAATGTTATTTTATCATCGGTATCATTTTGATGGAGGACTTTTGAAGATGTAAACACTTCCATGCATCTGAATATAATTACTTTTCGAATCAAGCTTATCAAAATGCTTTTTTTTTCTTGTGACGGCACTCATCGGTACGGCGTACGGCGTACCGGTACATTTTTGAATGTGGAGAAAAAATTATTACTTTTCTTGATTTTAACGTTTGTTATTAATATATTAGTAGTTAAACGTTAGGCAGTCCATCACTGAGTACCGGCACCTAATCACTGAGTACCGGCACCTATTCACTGAGTACCGGCACCTATTTTATTTATTTTTTTAGAAAAAAAAAAGCACTATATATATAAAGTGTTTTTGTTTCATGACAGGATTTTTATTATTTTCCTTGAGGAGTTTTCTCTCTCTTACGCACACACACGCAAATACACAATCTATTTTTTCTCCATCAAAAACAAAACCAAACCAAGAAGATGTTGACACTAGAAATGCTCACACAGACAGTGGTGAACGAAATTTGCTTGGCGCCCTGCAGTACACCACGACACACCGCGTGTCTCGTGAGGAGAGGTGATACTTAGCTGAGGACATCTTCACGGCATCAATGACTGAGTTGATTAGTCAGTGAGTGGGTCGGTCAGTCAGTGAGTATGTTGTTCAGAGTGTGAAGCAGGTGCGCACCACTAGGATTATGTGGTGACATTAACATATATGCTAAACATTATTGTTCAAAAAAAGGTCAAGCCCAGAAACTTACCTCCCTGTTTTCGTAATGATCATTTCCGTTCCAAGGGAGTGAAATTTCCCCCATAATTCTCTGTTCTCTAAGGTCACCTTGATATTTTTGTCCACTGTATCTGATTGACTTCCGGTCAGTACACGTTTATGGTCTGAAGCTCCAAGATGATGATATCCTCCAAACTGCTGACTCTGGCCAACTAGACAAAGGAGAGAATTGAAATTCATAAGAATTAAAACTAATCTCAGTCTTAGGTTCTGTATTGTAAACGAATGGTGGCCAATGAACATTGTAGAATCCTCTGAACAAAGTATTGTAACAATTTTAGCTGTCGTGTTTGTGTTTGGAATGTTATCACCGCCTTGAGCCTACATTTTGTTTGTTAGCAGCGCTTTATAAATAAAATTATTATGATTTTGATTATTATTATTATTATTATTATTAATTATTCTATTAATTAAAAAAAATACGTCTACCGCCCCCATTACCCAAAATCACACATCTACACGTTGTCAATGGTGGAGAGAATTAAAACAAACAAATAGGTCAAGGAAAGTTCAGGCCTGAAACTGCGGAAATAAGCATGTCACGTGATCCAATAGAATTTGAAAAATTGAATTTTTTTTTAACGATTGCCTACTCGTGGGCCAACTATTAGTAAATTCTATTTTCAGCAATTTCTTAAAACTGTTTCTCCAAGTTAAATTTTAATTAATATAATTAGATATCGTTGAAGATGCTGCCCTATTACATTGACACTGACAATCGAAATCTATAGCATCATATAATTATACAGAGTCTGGCCTATCGCATATTAAGGCTGGGAAGTCTCCCTTCTTGAAACAATGGTTTGTCTAACGTGGTTAATCTGGTCACTCTCCACACTGACCTATATGCACGTCGCCACTGCTGTTATCTGTTTGTTACGTCGTGGGGATTTTAACTCTTTCTCTCTGTAATTATTTTCCTCGTTTCGATGGTATTATTCATTTTGCTCATTTTTATTTCATTATCCTGTTAGGATTAAACGTCTATAACTTTTTTGTTTGTCATTAGAAAATGTTTTATTTGGTATTGAGTTGTAGGAGAATGCGTGCTCTTTTAGCACAACACAAATTAAAGTTTATAAATTCAAAAATCAACTGAGTTAAGTGGGGGTCAAATCGACGTTGGCATCGTCAATTAGGACAGAAAGAGTTAAACTTATGTACAGTCACGTAACGTTCTATCGAGCAGACGACTCTTGAATAGAATTTACTGAACACTAATCCACTATGAACAGCTGACTGGCTTCACCTCATTATTTATACTTTAGAATTAGATCTAGAAACGTCAAATTTCTTGTCAATGCGAAGTGTAAGTTTATTTTTAGCGCCCTTTGGACTTCATGAGCTCTTCTGGAAATGTTCAGAGTGGTTTTGAGTACATCAGTGTTACGAAACACTTCCGTTGTTAAAGGCGCCCATTGGGACGTTCTCATCACGTGACCAAATGCTCACTATAATGCAACAGGTTGTGTGTGTGTGTGTGCAGTTTAGAAGCCCACCGAGAGAGACTTGCTTACCTGTTAATGACATCGGGTCGTGGTGCATGGAGAAGGCGAACGGGGAGAACTGTGGCGTTGGCATCAGGCCGTGGGACAATGGGAACGCCCTGGCTCTCTGACTGAACAGCTCATCCTCATACATGCTGGTTTGGGAAGCTGGGGGGAAGAAACAATTAACAAGAAAATATAAAACAATATACTTTAAGAAAAGGCTTATATTAATTGTAATTATATCAATTACTTTGGATCAGTCATGTAATTACATTTGTAACAGATCTAGCCAAACAATAAAAATTCTGAATTCGAAATCACTTCTCAAGCCTTCTCAGGCTTCTCAAGCCAACACGCTAACAACTATGCTAGTGGATGGCTTATGAACATGGAAGATTGTATAGTTATCTATTGTTTCTAATGTCTCGTCCTATTTTTCAGGTTTGTGTTCACTAAGACTCAGACGACAACCTATAAAGGGGACTAATTCAGTCAGTTACAATTTCTTTCCCTTGTTTGAGATACGAAACAAAATAATTTATTACCAATAGTTAATTAACTTTTTTTTTTATTGATTCTTGCGTTGTCAGGTAAAAGAAATACTTGTGCAAAATATCAGCTTGATTCGAGATTAGTTGTGGGAAAAATAACATGTACAAACTTTTTACCAGACAGACAGAGAGTGCGTTGATATAAGCTTTGTGAAAAACAACTCATCATTGCGACAAATGATTATATTTAAAAAAAAAAACATATTATATAGTTATTTGTTGGTAGGGGTTAACTATTCAATAGATGGTCCATTCATAGCAATAGTGCAGGGCTGGCGAACCTTTTTCAGTCCGAGTGCCAATTAATTTCAATTTAAAAACAATGAAGATTGTTGCGTGCCCAGTAGGTCTACTAGTGACGCCGCTATATAAAAGAATTACTACAGCCAGTAAGTTAACTGCATGTATAAAAACAGCTTAGTAACAATATTACTTGTTTATTCAATTTTATTATCCTGACCTACAGATTTGAAGTCTTAGGGCAGGTCAATCAGTGCGACTTCTGCTGTTGTGTGGTAGGCGATAACAGTTTGATATCTGGTGTATACCGTGTATTCTTCAAAGTTACACACGCCGCACTTAGTTTATAGGTCAAGCAACTTCTGGCATCTGATTTAATATAATTCATTGTAGAAAATAAAGATTCGCATGAGTAAGTAGACGAGAAAATTGACAGAATGGATGTTGCTACTTTTATCAGAGAATTGAAAGTTTTAGGCAGGTCATTCCAAACTTGAAGAATCACATTTTCTGCTAATATCTGAAGTTCTAATGATCCATTTAACCGTTCACGTTCAATTAATTCAAGTCGTATTCGTAAGTCAATAAATTTCTGTCTCCACACATTGCGCTGGACTGAAACTCAACAAGTTGCATTTCAATGTCGTGTAATCCATCCAAGAAAACATGGTCAAATCCAGAGTTTCAAAATCTACTGTATCTGGATATTTTATAAATTTGGAGGTGTACTCGAATTTTCGATACTGTTCAAAACGCAGTGAAAATTGTTCAGCAGTTGTGTCACTTATCTCTAAAAACAATCTTTTCTGTAATCTTTGCCGGTAGTATCATGAACTTTTAAATCATCATAAAATTTCTTCAGTTTGTTAAAATATTTAAATTCTTCCTTCTCTATGTCACATTTGTAAATCTTCAACTTTTTCTCAAATGCTGTCAAGATGGCAAATGCCTGATCGACAGATTATCCAAAACCTTGCAACTTCGTATTAAGTTCATTTAAAAAATCGGTAAAAAAAAAACAACATTAGTCTGATAAGCCAGTCAACAATTGTCAATTCTGAGCAATTTTGTTTGTTATCATCCATAAAGATTCGAATTTCATCAAGGCATTCCACAAACCGTTCCAGAACGTGACCTCGGCTTAGCCAACGTACGTTGTTGTACATTAATAAGCCAGAGTAACTGAACTGAACTTCATTTAGCAGCTGTTCAAATTTTCTCTTATTCAAAGCACGGGCAGTAATGCAGTTTACGGTTTTTATTACATATTTCATAATGTCTTCAAGTTCCTTTAAGCCGTTTTTTGAACATAGGGCTTGTTGGTGCACAATGCAGTGAAAAGTTATTAGTGGGTGTCCAACATGTCCTGTAAACATAGCAGCGAAACCTGCATCTTTTCCAGTCATACTTGGAGCACCATCAGTTGTAACAGAAACTATTTTTTTGAGATCTACGCCTGCATTTCTGAGTTCAGTCACAACAGTTTGACATATATCTGCACCTGTTGTTGTCGTTGGTAAAGTTGCTAATTGTATTAGTTCTTCGTGTATTTCATTTCCTTTGCTATATTTGGCAATGATGGCCAGTCTAGCGGACGATCTCACAGTTGCCATCAATACATTTTTATCAGAATAATTACCATAACATGTCATTCTCAAAAATAAAAATGTCAGTATCAACAAAATGGCGGAAGCTAATGAGATCTCGTTCAAATACGAGATTTGTCTTGAAAAAGATTTATTATGCCCTATGCTCCCCAAATGAAACACAGTCATATGAACAAAATATATGGAATATTATCCACTAGCGCTTCTTCCATATTATTTACAGTTCTCGAAAATAATTGAACTTTATTAATTATGGTAATTTGAGATATCCGTGATTTTTCTAAAAAACACATTTCTTAATATCATCGTCGTCGCGTGCCACACAAAATCGTTTCGCGTGCCACCTTGGGCACGCGTGCCATAGGTTCGCCAGCCCTGCAATAGTGTATATGAAATAGATATTTGATTTATTGACAACAAACGATGATTACTCGTACAACTTTTTATTTTAATTATGAAGTGCAATAACACATATAACAACATGCATGCTATTGATAGACAGTACTTGATAATTACACGTATAACTTTTTAGTTTTATTTATTACCCAATTAATAACAATAACAAGCAGAAATTACCCGCGATATTAACTTTTTTTTTTCAAACTAAAAACAAAACACACAAAAAAAATGGGTTTAGAAAGGGTCGGGA
The DNA here is from genome assembly GCF_947242115.1 of Biomphalaria glabrata. NCBI lineage: Eukaryota > Metazoa > Mollusca > Gastropoda > Planorbidae > Biomphalaria > Biomphalaria glabrata. The sequence goes on from NC_074722.1 coordinate 9,954,986, forward strand.
GGGGGGCAGTGTATATTTTCTTTGTTGTTCGAAGTTACATAAGAAAGGTAAATATAGCTTTATACTTTGAATTACTTCCCTTTGTAAATGGTTCATGGTTCTATTTTGAGATTACGTTTGTGTGAGGTTTACAAGTAGTGTGGTGTAGTGACTTGACCAAGCAACAAACATTAAAATTTATGCCAAATACAAAGACGACACGATATAAAGAGGTTATATATATATATATATTTAAAGGAGATGCTTAGATTACATGTTCTAATAAAATATGGATGACTGCCTGGTTTTGCGCTTTGGACTGCTGACACGATTGAGACCCATCTGCTATCAACCCCCCGTCGTTTTGAACGAGCTTTGGATTAGGATGTAATAATATTCATGACTGGGATCTTACTGTGTACAATAACAATCCTAGTAAATGAATAGATTGTTAGAGAGTTATTTCAATCTAGACTCAGGCACCATTTTACTTTTTAAAAAATGCATTATGTTCATAACCAAGAATTTTTTATAATGAGTATATGTACTGACCGGTTGCATTTACTAACCGTATCATACAGATCTATGCTGACTGCACGAATAAGTTTAAGAAGCCATTATTTTAGCGGGGCAGCATGAAGTGAACAAAAAAAACGTCTTGCGGTTATGACTTCGCAATTTTATTTGAGACATCCGATTCAATTTAATAATTATTTCTCTAAACTGTACGTATCCCGAAAGCCATCCTTTATGGGCACAAGGAAACCTGGTCGTCCCCGCCTCGGATATGTGGATGTAGACAATGGGACCTCAAAGTAGTGGACATCAACTACTGGGAAGACAGAGAGAGAGATAGAGAGAGACAGAGAGAGAGAGAGAGAGATAGAGAGAAAGAGAGAGAGACAAAAAAAGCTACGGAGAGAGAGAAAGTTCTGACCTCAGCACTGGAAGAAGTCAAAGGAAAATGGCTGGTTCTTCTACCACCATAGCAAATGCAACATTTAATTACATAGAATGTGGACGGGAATGTCTCTCTAGAGTAATGCTCTACAGATCCATGAGATAAACAATAGCCATTCTAAAGAAGGTCGACTAATTAATTTTTAAAAAAAAATTGCAATGCGAATTTTAAAAAATAAAAGTAAAATAAATAAACAAATAAATTACAAATAAGGTTTATACAAATGGGACTAGCAATGCATAATTTTAGAAATAACACATTTTTCGAACTTTTTTTTTTTAAATTATAAAAAATGAATAAAAAATAAATGAAGTTACAATCAGTTGCTTTACCGTCACTATGTATTCTTTTCTGTCTCTGACACACACACACACACACACACACACACTTTTGTTATTTCTCTCTTTCACTCTTGTTTCTCTTTCACTCTTGTTTCTTCTCTTTTATACCATTTTCTCATTTCTCTTTTTTTTTTTTTTTTTTAAATCTTTTCATCCTTCTTACGGTGTCTCTCCAACTGACTTTGATTTTGTTTCTAACGACCCTCTCTGCACTGTGTAAGTCAATCACTAGCACCGAAGTAGCAAGTCTTGTCTGCAGCCTGCCTGCATAGTCTGAGCATTTCCCCGCTTGCCAGTCTTATCTTACCAAGACCGTACAGTTACCCGGATGTCATCGGGCAGACCTTCGCTGGAGTGGTGTCGTGTTCACCACCAACAAACTTGGCAGTTTTATTGTTGGATTGAAGCAGTCTCTTCGTGATTCCCATTCTACTGGCACGGCTATTTGATAAGTGCTAAATTGTTGCCGGCGACAGATTCGTGTAAGTAGCAGAAGACAATTAGAGAGGAACACTGGAGACATTGAATGCCCCGGATAGCAAACATTTCTTACAGAAGTATACGTTTTAAAGGTGTTTGTTATGGAAAGCATGTTGTAAGATATACCGATTAACTAATAAACCATTAATACATTGATGTGTTTTATTTATTGCTTTATTTGGAGCCAGTGGCGTAGCAAGGTGATTGTGGGCCCAGGTTCAAGAATATGATATTCCCCCCCCCCCCTAAGATTATGATAAAACTAAAAGGGGTCTGGGAGGACGCACCAAGCTCTCCAAGCTGGATCCGGGACCGAGTTCCGACGCTAAGCTAAGTCACAGTGACTCGTGACACCAAAATGATAGTTTTTGCCGAGATCTAAAAATGAAAGCTTGTTGCAGCTTACTAATGAGATCTACATCGATTTGTTACGTCCTATGTCTGTTCTATTTTTGTTAGAGATTAGATTAGAACAACATTAGGAATGGTAAGTACAAACTGTTAAGAATCGAATACATTTGAATGATTGTAGTCGACATAGTTTGTTTTCAACTTTTTTTTTACGTGCCCTTATGGAATCTGTTGGTCATTGGCCCAGGTTCAAGAATATGATGTTAGCCCCCCCCCCCCTAAGATTACATCCTTATGAGCCCCTGTTGGTCATTGGCCCAGATTCAAGAATATGATATTGCTCCCCCCTAAGATTACATCCTTATGAGCCCCTGTTGGTCATTGGCTTAGGTTCAAGAATATGATATTAGCCCCCCCCCCCCTAAGATTATATCTTTATGGGCCCCTGTTTGTCATTGGCCCAGGTTCAAGAATATGATATTGCCCCCCCCCCCCCCATCCTAAGATTATATCCTTATGGGCCCCTGTTGGTCATTGGCCAGGTTCAAGAATATGATATTGGGCCTCCCTAAGATTATATCCTTATGGGCCCCTTTTGGTCATTGTCCCAGGTTCATTGAACCTCTTCGCACCATGGTTGCTACGCCACTGTTTGGAGCATAGACCAGAGGTTTCAAATGTGAGAATGATATGCGGATTTGCTTAAAAGCAGATTTGAACTTAGAAGATGCAGAACTTGTGTCACAATGAGATGTGATAGCGGATGCATGGAGGGTATTTTTCTCCTTCTACTAATACTAGTCCAGGAGCAGAAAACAAATGACACTTGTTTAAAAAAAAATCAAATATGTATAAATGGTAAATTAACATTTGTTTATCCCCTAACCCTGCGTCGCCATGTTCTTTTTGGTCTTCCTATGACGCAGTGTACTCGAAGAAGCAGAGAAGACCGGAAAGAGCTGGGACACCATCAAAAAGCTAGCAAGAGACCGTGGAGAGTGGCGTGTTTTTGTCGAGGCCCTATGTTCCACTAGGAACTCAAAGGAGTGATGATGATGATGATGATCCCCTAACCCTAACCCTACAAAGCGCTGTTTACCTACAACAACAAAAGATTGACTCAGGTTGTTTAATTAGTTTCATATGATATGGTTACCACAGGGTGTAATGGAAAAGTGGTCAACTGTTTTGAATTTCGAAGGTTTGAAGCACTGGTACATAGCTCCGGGAAATGTTTTTAAATGGGCGTGTGGCTGAGTTGTACACTGTTTGGCGTTCAAACTGAGAGGGGTCTCGAGTCTCGAATCCCAATGAGGTTTGTCATTTTGAACTTTGAAGACGCCCCTGAGTCGACCTCATTCTAATGAGTACCTGGCATACTTTGGGAAGTATAGGCGGTTGGTCGTTGTGCTGGCCACATGACACCCTCGTTAACTGTCGGGCTTAGAAAAAAATATATCTTTAGATCATCTGTCCCCGTAGATCGTGAGGTCTGAAGGGTCACTAATTTACTTACAATCATTAATTGTAATACCCATATTGCGAGACAATTGTTTCTTCTTCTTTTATTTAATCTTTTTTTTTTTACCTTTTATCACTTTGGTATCACCCCTTGGATGGGTATTACTCTTTGCGGTCCACATCATTCACCTTCCCATGACGCCACTGGTTCCTCCACCATGGCTTCTATGTATGTTAGCTTTTATTTTGTGGGTACTAAAATAGTGTTTGTGGGATTCAGAATTGTAAAAAGTCGGAAACCAGTGACACAAGACTTGACAACTAAACACTATTTCCAACTGAGGGCTATTAAGCTGAAGTGACAATGTTGAGTTTAATCCGATTACACTGAAACTCAATGTAAATCTATATTTATTGTGAACATAAAACACTAGAAGAATGTGCGGCCAGTGTGATGTATTTGTTGAGCTTTCGATACGTTATGTCAAGCCGGTGTTAGAATTGTAGGCACGTTGTATTTCTTGATCCTTTCCTGCTGTTGGTCGCCTTCCGTCGGAGGTATAAAGTTTCATGGATCATAATAATCAAGTCAAAAGGATACAGTAAGTAATAAGTATACAACTTTACCGACCGAAAAAAGTCAAGGGTCTTTGTCACGAAATATCAAACATAGTTTAAGTTTAAAAAAGAAAACAATGTTACAAAGACAGTTTGTGTGGAAACACAAACTCAATATCGACCCCCAAAGTGGTCCACCGAGGCAGGTAAAAAGGCAGGTTTTAATATTTTCAGAAATAACATCAGAATGAAATTCTATCAAAGACAAATGACAGAGAAGAATGGAGAAAGAAGGTTTATAGATCTTGTGTGCTGCCCCAACGGTCCAGCAGACCAAAGCATATGTGAAAGTGAAGGAGTTCGATGTGAACCTGGCCTAACTAGTGTACTATAATGATTATCTAATTGATCTAATTGTTCTGTAAAGGGTTAATCTCTTATTCAATGCCTCAAGGAGAATGATACATTTACGTAAAAAAAAATATATATATATATAAAATTTCTCGCCTTCCTTTAGTTTAGTATTGTATACTTTTCGTGTCCACCTTACCGTTTACGCGATAATATGAAAAACTACTTATTAATTGCTGTTTTGAATTATGTTCCACTTATATGCATACTAAATAGATTTTTTTTCTTCAGAAATAAAAGTAAACATTTCTTTGTGTAAATGTAGTAGCTAGTATGACATAACGTACTTACCTTAGCAATACAAATGTAACGCGACTAGTGACGCTAGGACTTAGTTGGGTTAGAGGCTACTTGGAGACAGAAAATCAGTTGGTGGTAGGATTTCATAAGGGTAGGGCGTATTTTATCCACAGAGACATCGGCTGTGGCCCTTTTGCTGTATTAAATCTAGTTCATGAATTGTTCAACGGTTTGGACTTGGCTTCTTCACTAGTTACCTTTTGTGTGTGTGTCTGTCTTTGTGGTTAGTCACATTGAATACACCCTCACAAGAAAACCCAGACATCTCCAGAGTAATTCTAAGTCAGACAGGCACCACTAACTACAAGACAGGCATACATCACAACAGACACGGCGAAACCTGCATCCATATACAGATGACATTAATAAATTATGAAAAGAATTAGAGTTATGTTGCGCTCAGTGTATTCTAGTCTAAATCTAGGTCTGATAACACTCTTTGTTAGGATTAAACCTGACTTTATTCCCATTTGAGCATAGGGCCGCAACAGCGGTGCATAGGGCTGAAACAGCGGAGCATATGACCGAATCAGCGGAACACAGGTCCGCGACAGCGAAGCATAGGGCCACAACAGTGGAGCATAGGGCCACAACAGCGGAGCATGGGGCCACAACAGTGGAGCATATGTCCACATAAACGGAGCATAGGGCCACAACAGTGGAGTATCGGGCCACCACAGCTGAGCATAGGGCCACAACAGTACGTTAGGACGAAAGGTTAATCAATTAATATTTAGCAACCATAATATGTAGAAGAGAGAGGTTAAAACTTATTCTCAGCAGATTCTGATTCTGATTCTCACTTTCTTGATGTTTTTTTTTTGTTGTTTTCCTAGTTTCGTGAGAAACTTGATACTTGCAAAGGATTATGGGATGGAAAAAAAACAAGTTAAAATTTTAAAAAAAATCGCTCCTTAGGTGATGTAAAATGAAAGAATTCAGTTTCAAAGTCTTTGAAGACTTCAGCAAGACTCTGCGAAAACATAATCCTTACATTCGTTTGTGTAATGATAATGTTTAGAAATATTTAAACACGTTTCTCAGTCCTAGGAAAGTGAGCATGTATAACTTGCATGTGAGCTAATCAAATAGAGATCATGTGGTGGTGAGGAAAACAATGTTAAATGATATTTGTGTTTCGTTTCTTTTCAAATACATTTCAATCAATATAATAATGTTCAAATCAGTTTCCTTAATTTATATAATGAAATTAATGATGAAAACGCAAAGATAAAAGGTATACTACATGTCCTGTTCATATGTGATTTTATTGCATTTCCCTACTCTATCTCATCCTTCGCTTCTTATCATTAATATTAAAGCCCTGACCCACTGAGACATACCTGAAGCCTTGAAACACATAGGAATGGGAAAAAAAAAAAGAGACAAAGCTTTACAAAGTGAACGTTGAGGCCAGGCAGCGACCAGGCTTACAAGGTATTTCATGGAAAATGTTAATCATAGGTTGTTTTATATATAACTTTTGGTATCACAATAACAAATATTAATTTTCTTTTGTTTAGAAAGTTCCCAGTGACCAATTAAGAAATTTACATTTTGACGAGTTATATAAGGCTGCAGTGCAATTCATTTCTGGTCGCCCGTATTTACATACATTTTGTACAAAAAAAATACGTATGAAGCTCCACACCTGATATTTTCTTCTAATAGTAGGCTACTTGGTTGGGAAAAAAAAAAGCATTTTTAATGGTCGATGTCACCACATCTCTTTTTTATTTATTTGTAATCTGGATGGGACTTGATTAGATCAGGTATGAGAAAACACCTTGTTAGAACTAAACATCATTTCTTTCTTTCTAACGTAGCTCACAGAGTCCATTATAAAGTTTTAAATACGGACACTAGCTATTTTTTTTTTTTTTTTGGTCATTGGAGAAATCTGTGTCAAATATTTCAACCAACAAATGAATCGCACTGACTCCTGGTTGAACATGTTACATTAGCTTCTTGTATTCACCATGCTGATCATGATTATCACATAGAAACGTTTGATCAGCTTTTAAATCAAGAGCTAGTCAAGTGGTTCCCTCTTAGCAGTCGTATTTACCTACATGACGTGTTGTCCATTAAGTCTGGCTACATTATATACTTATCATAGCGATAGCAGTATTTCACATGACCACGCAAGCCTGCATATTTTGCCACAACTAATGGAGACGAAACCGTTTTCCGGTGAGGTGGGGGGTCTACTAATTTGATTTTTCGTCGTCTGTGCCTGTCTTCGGCTCGGGCCCTTCCATGAGTCTCAAATGTGAGTCCCGGCATCTTAGTAAACGTTCTTCCCCTCATATTATACAGATGCTAGAATACAAGCCGCTCAATGCCCCCCTGTTCTGTTGAAAGTATTTGACTCTACAGGAGGCGTATCACTTAAATTAGGACAATAGTATAAAATATAAAAATTACGGAGTATTTTTTTGGTGGCACTATAAGTCATATAATGATCCAAACCTCCCCCCCCCCCAAAAAAAAAAAATTGAAATTATTGTACTTAAACTGTATGATGATAACCATTCTTTGTCATCCAGAGGTCAAAGGGCGGACAGTGTCACTATTTTAAACGATCTGTATTCAGCCTATTACTTCTCTTGACGAATAGCTAAATATAGCTCAGCGAGGGTACGCTCTAAGTCGTAGAATCAAGACTAAGTTATTTACTAATTAACAGAATGGTTTGTGTCCCTGCCTGGGGGGCTGGGTGAGGTGTCGGCCATGACATTCAACCAAAAGTCAATGTTTATCGTCTGCTGTCGCGGCTTTTGTAAAAAGTAAAACTCTGAAATTTGACGAGGTTCACACACAAACTTTTCAAACTCGACTGGTCGTGGGAATTCTTGAGAAACCATATCAATGAGGTGTTGAAATTAAAATAATTGAGGTAACTTATTTCTTGATTGAGATGATTTAATTTTCAGTATGGTCGATAGTCGACACTAGATCACTGGAAGACAAAAGAGGACTAATACAAAAACTAAAACTCTGACTGCATTATTGACCCTAATTGTAACGTGTTTCAAAATAATAATAATAATCGGCGAGATAAGATTTACTGTTTACTGTTTATCAACAAAAATGATAAGTCCGCTACCATCATGTACATTGCTGTACCATACACACTATAAGGAAAATTGAAATAAAAAAAAAACTAAGAACATATATAAAAATCTGATGCGGCAGTATAGGTTAGTTAGCCTCCTTTATACTTTGTAGAGAGAAATAGGTCGCCGCTGTAATAGTTTGATGCTAACAATAGATAACTATAAAAACGTCTATTTTCATAAGCACTTTGCTGGCACAGAGGTTAGTGTGTTGGCTCGAGGAGGCTAGAGTTTTGAGTTTGAATTCAGGTCGTTCAACTTTTAAAAATATAAATCCGTTTAAAAAGTGATCACTGTAACATCCATCCAGATACCCACTTCTCTCCCCCCCCCCACTCCACTTCTGGTCCAGACATGTGATAGGATCCTAGCGTAGTGGGGAAGTTAGAAGCAAGAAATAGCGCTAAACCAAAACAATTAGTAAAAATATTTCTAATCGCACAGATTTCATAATTGTTAGCCTAGAATTCTATTACAAATGTAATGACATCACTGATCGAAACTAGATGATACAACTATGTTTAAAATAAGCTTTGTTTTTGAAACCAAACTATTTAAAAAAATATTTCTCTTGTTTTAATTATGTATTTGTCTGAGATTGAATCCAAAACTTTACTCTGTTGTAATCTTTAAGAAAATAAATCTAAATGTAGGAAAGTGCAGTTCAAGTGGCGCAACAGACGAGCGAAGCTCTATCACAAATGTAACTGTTTCTATGTTTATGTTCCTGCGAGTAGATTTGGACAACTTCAATTCTCTTTGCCCAGGAGATCAACTTTTGTAGTTCTAAAAAAAAAAAAGGGGGCGTCTTTCCCCTTATGTGGGATTGTATTCATCGAATATAATGTCACAAATAACAGACACACAAAATGACTTTATGAAAGTTCTATGTGTGCTGACTGACTATTCCACTAGATCTTCGTCAGCTAAGAATGTTCATTGTGCATCACTTCTGAACAAACTTCTTATTTGATGTACTCAGGATCGCAGAGTTCTAATAGAGCGAGCGCTCGGTGACATATCTTTCTGTAGTTTGGTAAATATAAGGTGGGGGTGGGGTGGGCGGTGGCTGAGTGGTTAAGCGCTTGGCTTCCGAACCTTCTGAACTCTGATGAGTGCCTGACATTATTTAGGGGAAAAGTAAAGGCAATCGGTCGTTGTGCTGGCCATAGGATACCCTGCTCGTTAACCGCTGGCCAAAGAAACAGATGACTTTTTCATCATCTGCCCTGTGGATCGCAAGGTCTGAAAGGGGAACTTTATTTTGATAAATGTGCTGAATATTTATCGATATTACACGAGTAGTTGATGAATTCTTTTTTCCCTCTTTCTATTTTGGTTCGAAACTGAACTTTTGTTTTAGAGCGTTACATGTTTCCGATTGGTCTTCAAAGTGGATTTACTTATTGTAAAACTGATCAAAGGAAACAGTTGGAAATACCGACAAGAAAGTGACTAGATATTTGTTTTCTTTATGCCGATGACTCATGCATTTATGGGCGCCTATTTGGTATATATATTTCTATGAAAAGACGTGGGTCATCTGGATTACATGGTTGATAATCGTTACTATTCGATGACTTGATTGTTATGAAGATATGGTTCAGTGTACTCTTGGTCTAGCGGATGTGATTGAATGATCATCTAATAATTGATGGATATGGGGGGGGGGGGTGTTAAGTGGCCATTCATCCATGGCTTTTGGAAGAAGTGCTTTCCTTGGTTATGTGTCTCAAGGGGTTCATCTTCTTAATACCCCCAGATATACTATTAAAAAACAACAATTGACTTATACACTGCTTGTTATATGTTGCTTTAAAATATTGTGCAGCTATATACATGGAAAATGTGTTGTTTCTTTTTGAAATAAAAATATAAGTATTTATTGTAAGTGTTTTTTAAAATAGTGTATTTTTATGAAAAAAAATACAAACATCATGTTTTCAATATCTTTTCTATTATTTTTTTTTTTATTTTTAGATTTTAACATGACGGACAAACAGCCCAAATTGGATTAGTAATGGCTTTCGAGGCCACTAGATTACTGACTATGGTGTCTCCATGTTACAAACCATTTTTTTTTTTTCATTTTGTTTTTATTTTTGAAGTTTCAAATATGGTGATTGTGTTTCCTCATACAATCTTACAAAGTACTAGCTCTAGATATTTATCAACTATACCTTTAATTACTTTTATTGTTTTTAGCTCCATATAAAATTACTCTTCGGACTCGAACACAAGCCTTACATAAATTATTCTTGTTTCACTTAAAGTTGGCCATTGGTTATTAAAGGCATGAGTCTTAGGAAAGAAGCGAAGGGTTGTGCAGTATTATTCTCTGCTATTTTTAGAAACAAAAAACATGTGACCTTTACATCAGCTGACCTATAGGTCGCAAGGTCTTCAAGGAACTTGACCTTTTTTTTTTTTTTTTTTTTTTTAAAATCTATTTTTAGAAATACACTTGCAAGCATCATTGAAATGTTATTCGTATAATTATCACCTGGATAGAGGTCTACATTGAAAATTAATTATTATCGGAGGTACAAGAACAATAAAAGAGGAAGTCCATTTGATAAAATGTGACGATATTAATGATTTGGGTCCAGCCAAACTAAATGAGAGTTTGTGTTTTGTTTTCAGACTTGCTTTCATGGCAACGCAACACCAAATCAACACATCATCCCTTCAGAAACCGATAGGCCTATACAAGACTCAGAATAGAGACATTTTTTGTAATATATATATATTTTTTTAAAAGTCAGCTTTGAATTAGAGACATGCTTTCTCATAGAAACCGAACATTGAGGATGAGAGTTCACAAGACCATGCAACCCAGTTCAGTCCTATAAGGGGAAGATAATAACAATTAGCCTTGCAAGATACAGAAGTTATCCCTAGACCACCCTCTCAGCTTAATTCCTTTTTTTTTTTTTTTTTAGAAATAACTATTTGTATAAACCATATAATGTGTTATCTCATAGTCTCAAGACAACTTCCTAGTCAGACAGAGACATCCAGAATGTCATAGATGATAGAGGTGCGCTGTCTACACAACATCTCTGGCAACATTTTTGGTTTTGTTCTGTATGCATATTTTTATGTATTCGAGATTTTCATCAATGATGGATACAAACTAGAACTTTGTTGGTGTATCCGGTGTAAAGAACAAGCGTTGATAAGCTAGGTTTTTTTTTGAAGGGTATATCATGTTTTTGTGACTGTGTGCACATTTAAACTCTACAGGATAAAATATTCTAAGCTCTTCCATTTTTAGCTCATTTTTAAATTGTTGTCGTTGAGTTGGCAACATTGAAGATCTATTTGGCCTTCCTTGACATTGTTTATTTTAAAAAAAAATCACCAATGTATTAATTATTAGTAAACGTTCCCCTTTAAGATCATGAGATGTATGTGGCAGTTGATGTAAAGGTCATTAGTTTTTGTGGCCCACAGTTATCATGTACCACATACCACAGGTATCATGTGGCCAGCATAACGACCAACCGCCTTTACTTTCCACAACTAATGTCAAGTACCCATTAGAGCTGGGAGGACTCAGAGGCGCCTTAAAGATTCCAAAATTAAAAATCCCAGTCTTCACCAGGATTCGAACACAGGCGCTTTACTACTCATCCACCCCGCCTCCATTAATTATTAGGCCTATTGTTAATTATTCATAATGTTATTATCAATATCATTATTGGTTATTTGATAAATATTTATCCAATGGCATTGCGAGTAGGATGAATAAAAAAAAGGACACACTCTGCAGTCTAATAGGTAAGAGAAATGTTTCTAAACACAATTCTATATGGATATACAACATAGGGTAAAACAACAACTGACCTGAATGTGGTGAAGATGAGAATGGTGAAACACCGCTGGACGACTGACCGGTGTAATAACTTGGGTGGTGCATTGTTCTGTCTACAGGCGGTCAAACAGTTTAAGAGAGTACCAACACTAGGTACACAAACACTGACTAGTGATTCTAATGCAGATAAGTCATATCTTAACTATCCACTGTTCATTTGACCACTTGCTTAAAACGAATTTGATTTTTGTATATTCCGAATACAGTAATCCAGTGAACTTCTTGTTGAGTCAGTTGTACGCTGACCACAGCGGTCAACACTTGAGAACTGACGAAATGGTCAGAGTGAATGAGTTAATGACCGAATCGCCTCACAGGGTATGACATTATCCCGTGACTGATACAAGAGATCTTGAAGATATCAACAAACTAACAAACGAAATGTTTGTCTATTATCCAAACACTTTGACCTTGTCCAACGATCTTTTAAAATTAAAAAAGGAAATTAAAAAAAACAAATATATAAGAAGAGTTTTGGAGAGAAATATTTTCGTTGATGATTGAAAATTGTCCAAAATATATTTTGTTTATACTATTAGGATAATAAAATTATTATTTTAATTTTGAAATTATTTTTTTACCTTTGAAATTAAAAAAATATTCAAATGAAGTAAAATATTTGATAATAATTTACAATGCAATTTAATAACTAGAAGCCTCTAATAGCTTACAAATTTGCGACATTCTTACATTACGACCAACACTAACCTAGAAAAATGTCGAAATCATTAATTGATTTCTTGTTTTTTTTTCTCTATAATTTTTAACTTAAAAAAAATGTGTGAAATTTGAAACCAATGTCGGAGCAGACGTGACCGTGTTCCAACACAAGAAGTGAGACGTGCTATGACAATGTTTGTCACACATTGACCTTTGATCTCTGACCTACTCCTGTAGACTCTGCACGCGCTTTGTAATTAAATGCAGCTTCTTAAGTTGGTCGGGACGTGTTTGGGGCTGCGATCGAAGCAGAACATCTTTTGCCGGTGATGCTTCTAACCCCTTTCAAAGACAAGTCAAGTGATCATGTGACATCCGTTACACTTCTGCAGCGCTGAGATTAGCAGACGATAGGTATGAACACACACCAAAAAAAAAAAAAATCACACAAACAAGTCCGATGGAGAAGTAGACGTTTCCACGCCAAGAAATTGTCACACAATAACAGGAGTCGAAGCCGTGGTGTCGCCGAGTGCTGGTGGCAGACCACTGAAGGGGAGCCACACAGAAAGAAGCCAGGGAGAGAAAATGGCACCCTATTTGTGTACAAGCTCTCACGTGGGCTAAACGCGAGTGTCAAATCCTGATCTTCACTCGCCAGGCCAGCCCACTAAAGTCCTCACTTGAAGTCCCCTCCTCTTTAGCCTCGGAAATGATGTCCTCTGTAGTAACACACAAAAAAAAAATCTCAATTCTGCCAAGAAGTCCACAAGCGACATTGACATGAATGACAACGGGTCTGTCTGATGTCATTTGAGAAACATAGCGTCCAGTTGATCTCCCCACCCAGCGAGTCACGGGGACGGGTTTACGCACGTGGAGGCCGGACTTGTCGCTTGTCACAGCTTTCGTCAGCCTACCAGAGTCTAGCGAAAGGGGCGGAGACTCGCCTTGACAAGAAAATCAATACTTCAACTCGCATCCGTCCTGATTGGTCCAGTAGCTTTCCCTGTCAACATTCAACAAAAAACAGCACGTGACTAGTTGTAACTTAAGTAAATATTTTTTTTTTGGTATTCTTGATGATTTGTCAGACTCGCAACATTTTGTTGTAGACTCGCTAGAGACGACCACACTAGTTTAGAATGGACAAATACAAATATATCAAAAGGAAAGAGGCGACATGGATTTCTATTTTTTACTCCCTCTTCCTCTTATAGCTTTACTGTAGGTTTCTATACGAAAGACTAACCTGTCGTGTTGAAATCGACAAATTAACTCTTTCTCTCCTAACTGACGATACCAACGTTGTTTCAACCAGAATGTGATAAATAATTACGGAGAGAAAGAGTTAACGAGATAAAAAGACAAATTGTAGACCGGAAATGGGAGGACGGGAAATGTACAAAACGAACAGCGGGAAAAAAGTGTTTGCCTGGTCGTGGGGTATGTACTCCGGCCTGTCGTTACGAGGTATCAGGTTCGAACCTTGCCCATCGCTATCGTCCCGCAGGAGGTTTGTTCTAGGACGTTGTGGTCTTCGGTCTAAGAAGGTACAAGACAAATAGAGTTGCTAAGTTTGGATACGTTGATGTCTTCCGTGTAACTTGCTCATTGCTAAGACTTGTCACATGCTATGGAGTGCCAAAGAACTGCCTGATTCTTACCATTTCATCAGATATTTAACATTTTTTTAATGTTCATTTGTGTGTTTGTGTGTGTGTGTGTGTGTGTGTTCTCTGGTTAAAAATTTTGTTTTACTTGCAGTCGCAACCCATTTATTTATCTTTTTAGAAATCTAGTTTGTCTGTAAATCTTACCGGTAGATCGAATTGTTTCATTGTCATAGCTATGCAGTTTCCTTGTTTAATACCCAAGCATTCTTCTTCTGACCTAACAACCAGCAGGAAATAGAGCATTCAGACATCTGTGACATTAAGGCATCTCTGACATTTAGACATCTGTGACATTAAGGCATCTCTGACATTTAGACATCTCTGACATTAAGGCATCTCTGACATTTAGACATATCTGGCATTTAGATGTCTCTAACATTTAGATATCTATGACATTTAGACATATATGACATTAAAACATTTCTGACATTAAGACATCTCTGACATTTAGACATCCCTGACATTTTAGACATCTATAAAATTTAGACGTCCCTGACATTTAGACATATATGTGGCATTGAGACATCTCTCACATTAAAACATCTATTGCATTAAAACATCTCTGACATTAAGACATCTCTGACATCAAGACATCTCCGTCTCATCAAATATTTATATTCTTCTTATCTTATAAGTTATTATAAAGGGAGTTACTTTAAAAGAGAAGATAATTACGCCCTACGCGTATAGATATGTTAATCTGGTTAATCTAGGTATGTATGTTAATTAGGGACTTCACCTCTGATAAGTCGTTGGTTTTCCTGGGTATACATTTAATAGACATCTAGACATCTACTTAAACCATAGAATAGTGGTTGACAAGGGTTGACATCATCATTAGATGAGAATCTCTGACCTCCAATAACAACATCGGGTTAGGAAAGACGCTTGATAGGTCTACTATTTGGACCATTTGAAGCTGATAGATAAGGTAGGAGCATTATGGGGAGCAGTGCATGACGGGAAGACACATTTCCACTTTTCCTTTTTAGCCCGACAACTATTCAGACCAGTCTTGTCTATGACTGTACTAATTACATTCATGCTGAAATTATTACGAGTGCTGAAATTTTAAGGTGATGACGTCACTAAGCCCCATAAAAGTCATTCAGTTTTTTTTTTTGGGTGGGGAGGAGTATTAGTAACAGATTGGTGGACATTCTGGACACATGATACCCTAGTCAATCGGGGTGCACAAAACAACTTTTATTATTAGCTTAAAAAACAAACAACTTTTGCCTTTTTTTCTCTTTTATGATTATGTTTGTTTGTTGTAGTGACTTTTTGTTTTTATTGAAGATGTTCATATATGGAGGCGAATCCAAACATAGCAAGAGTTTTGTTTGGTGTATCCGGTGTACGAAATAGAGATGTATTACTGAGCGAAGCATTCAATATGTTTACACTTTGCACTGTTCAGCACTGCAGAATCAAATTAATTTCTAAGCTCTGACGTCATTTTGATTATTAAGTTGTCAGCTGGGATGTTTCAACATGGCGTCCTTGACATTGTTTATTTTCTCTGTCTGGCCCAAATCTTTCTATTTCCTTACGTTTTTAATTAGCTTCCATTAGGTCGCCAACACATTTCTTCATATTGCTTTATCATTTTCTTATCTTATAATTTACAGACGTTACTTCAAAAAAAAGAAGATAATCACGTCCTACGCATTACATGTCAATCTAGTCATGCATACTAATCAATGACTTAAACTCTGCTAAGTCGTTGGTGTTTCCTGGCTGATTCAGGCAACCCATTCCATTCTCTAATGGCACTAGGGAAGAAAGAGCACTTGTAAAAAATTGTACTAGCATGTGGAATACAAAATGTGCCTCTATCTTTGTGTCTTTCTGAGTATTTTACTAAATTTTGTTTTTCTATTTTTAAGTTTTGGTTCAGTGTTTTATGTATTATTGCTACTTAACTTTTTATTCTTCTGTCCTGAAGTGTTTTTTTAGCGGCCCCAGAAAGGGGAAAAGACGCTATTAGTTTTGTGCGAAATGTCTGTCCGTCTGTCCGTCTGATCGTCTGACCGTCTGTCCGTCTGTCCCGTTTAGATCTCGTAAACTAGAAAAGATATTGAAAATCCGACATCACAATATTTTAGACCATTCAAAGTTCTGATGCAACGGCTACTTTTTTTTTTCTGAAAGCGAAAAATCTCATTTTTAAAATCAGTTATGCAAGCAGTTTTTTAAAGAGAAAAAGCTAATTAGTATGCATTTAAAGTTAGACCTAAATTAAAACGAATAATAATCTTATAAACTTCATTTTTGTGATATCTTTCTTTATTGCGGCGCTATCGGGCCTCTTCAAAACAATTACATCAATTATAAGACTTCAGTTAGGCCAGGAGAGGCGCGGTAGCTGAGCGGTAAAGCGCATGACTTCTGAACCGGGGGCCCCGGGTTCGAATCCTGGTGAAGACTGGGATTTTCAACTTCGGAATCCTTAGGCGCCTCTGAGTCCACCCAGCTCCAATGGGTACCTGATATTAGTTGGGGAAAAGTAAAGGCGGTTGGTCGTTGTGCTGGCTACATGACACCCTCGTTAACCGTAGGCCACAAAAACAGATGAACTTTACATTATCTGCCCTATAGACCACAAGGTCTGAAAGGGGAACTAGTTAGGCCAGGTTCACATATAACTTTGCATTCACTTGCACCTATCCTTTGATCTGCTGTACCGTTGGGGCACTACACAAGATCTGTCAACCTTCTTTCTCCATTCTTATCTTTCATTTGTCTTTGATATAATTTCATTTGGATGTTCTTTCTGAAAATATTGAAGCCTGCCTGGGTGGACCACTTCGGGGGCCGATTTTGAGTTTGTGTTTCCACACAAACTGTCTTTGTAATCTTGTTTTTAAATAAGATTAATTGATAAGACTGGAAGCTCAGAATACATTAGTTGAATCTAATTATGTTCATATTGACACCTTAATTAATAACCGAGACAACGGCGTTCCATTTTTATTACAACTTTATTCAAAAAGTAAAAACAAAAAAAAAACAAATAAATGTAAACCACTGTCTACACCGACATGTTCCCTTTTTACCGACCATACTGACTCTGTCCGCGGTTGTCCAAATTAATTGGCCCTAATGAGATCAAACGACTCAATGAAAAGCATTCAGCATTTCAGTTACCATTGAATCGAATTCAATAGCCGTCTGCTGACAGCGACAGCTAATCCTAACAGTTCTTTCCCCTTGAGCTAAAGACTTATCTCCCTTGCTACCCTTTTTTTTTTTTTTAACCGGCCCCGTTACGAAAGACTACCTGATTGTTGTACGAAGCAGACGTAGATAGGACACAAGGGGGTGGGGTTGGGGGTGCAGTCAGGGGGTGGGGTGATAGGTGAATAGAGAGAGGTGGCAAAGTACGTTTCTTAGCAGATCGTCTCCATTGTAAGCAGGAGACATTTTTTTTGTTTCGGTAACAGGACGACAGTTAATTATAACTTTTGACCCAGCAGACGGCGCCGGGCTCTAAAAACATAGACCGGAGTTGATTGTGAAGTCGTCAAGGTGTACGGGACCCAGACCACGCTTGTTTTTGGAGACCGACGCTAGGACGGTCATCTTCTGATCGTCCGAACAAATCGATGAGTTTCCCTAATGTCTAGGTCAAGCAATTCAACAATCGTGTACGACCAGCCATACAGGCGAAGTCTTGGCTCTATGAGTATAACAGTGAAGCCATCATCGGTCCCTCTGTGCTGCGAGCAAACTGGTCAGTCTTGGCGCCACGTGGACAAAGAAAACAGTAAATATAACTGGACGAGCTTTGGAAACACGACGGAGACATCTCCTTACCTTATTGTATTTTTACAAAGCTAACAGGGGGACATACTCTGTGTGTCAGTCTGGTACACATTTTGAACACGTTCTCTCCCCCAGTTCCACTGTCTCAGATTAAGGTGATACTTTGCACAGTTATTTATTGTCGAAGACAACCCAACACAAGAGTTCAAACAAAATATTTCCCAAATAGTTAATTAAATAGTGATAATTATTTAATCGAAAAAAAAAAAAAGGAAAAATTTTCATTTTCAGTATTCAGAGATATGGCTGTAAATGTGGAGTTCTTCCCTTCAGATAAGCTTTACTTTTTAAAAAAGTATTTTTGAAAGATTTTGCTTGTTTGTCTTATTTTTCTTATGGGGAATATTCATTTCTAAAAAACCCTGTATACTTTTGACCCTTGATATTCCGACGCACACAATAATCCGTTTGTAGAAACCACAAGTTTGTAATTTCAATTTTTCTTTATATATTTTTTTAAATTCTTCTTTTTTGTAAATAAGAGTAAGAAAAAAATAATTGCTCTTAATTTTTAACGTTCTTAGTAATAAGGACTTACAATTATCATGGCCTCATCACAAATAAACAATTAACCTCACCCTCTTCAAATTGCCCGACCCGATATACTTACCTGGCACCCCCCATGTTACAGAGGCCACACCCAAAATAAATTGACCCTTCATTACACCCATTTCCTCCTGCGACCTTAGGTCAACGCACCGGTTAATATAATGCACACTGAGTGGATGTTCCAATTAAGAGAAGAGTCCTTTTTAAATCAGCGGTTCTCAACCTTTTTAGCTCCGCGACCCCTTATACAACCTTCCACTAGGCGACGACCCCCAACCATAAAGAAAAACCTTTTCGTTCATAGGCCTAAGGTAAATGTGATTTGGCTAATGCTATAAAATCGTTATCAAAATGCATATATCTGATATTATTATCTATGCTAATTCCTTTGTTAGAAACCGAACATATCGGAAGCTTTATTTCGTGTGAACTAAATGTATGCTTCAATTACAAAAAAAAGTATCCTTTATGACTTTCATTTATTTCCTTTTTTTATTGCGTTTTTTTTTTCTTTCATAGCGCATACATAATTAACAATTTAAAAAATATTGCTAAGCTTGGACAATGTTTAGTCCTCGATACGGTAACCCACATTGCTACAAAATGTTTGCGACAGTATTTCCAAACACCCCAGAGTTATTGGTTGAGCTTGCTTTTATTTCACTCGATTAGGAATACACATTTTCTGCATCAAGTTTATTTCTATATACAATGATTATGCTTGCCCTGGATGTGGCAAAATATGTAGGACACAGCTGGCGCTGCGCAGCCACGGGAAATACTGCACTCCTCACTAATCTTCGGACTCGAAGACAAGCCTTATTATTATTTCTATATTTAGACTTGATAACTAACAAGCAGAAAAAAAAAAAGTTTCGCAAAAATGTTGTTGGAAATAGAAGAGGAAGTCGCGGAAACATTTCAACTAGAACAGAATAACTGCAAACAATTGATCCAGAGTTGTGTAACTGACATTGAAGAGAAATCATATTTAGCTGCACTGCTATTGATGTAATACTTGTGGCAGTATCTTCGTTGCTAATATATGTCGATGATTTATACTTAAAATCTTATAGAGACTCATTCTGTACCAAATATTGGAATCCAGACCGACATACAATTACTGAGCGCCTAAAGGCAGCATGGAAAACCAACTCCTAGATACCCCCTCCCCCCCCCCCCTCTCCCCACTGGTCCACAAATGAGATTGGACCAAAGCGCTCTGAGCATGCTATAAGCATGAAAGTAGCGCTATATAAAAGCTATAATAATAATACAAGAATAATTGGAACACCATCTGTGCAGACACCACAAATATTTTTTCCAAGAGGTCCTTTACTTTTCCAAAACTAACCAACTTTGTCAATTAGCCTTGATTACGTCACTAGAGGTCATTTCAAGAGGTTTGCATAGAAACTAATCTTTAAAACCGTTGTTATTACATCTCTTACGTAATCCAGTAAATTGAGAACAATATAATCTGTGGACTCATCAAGCTTGGGGCAAACTTATTGGAAAAGGAGCAGACATCATTTCCTGAATTATTGAAGGAACACCATAGCGCAAAAAAAAAGTTATTTTTTTTATCTTGACATTCTTTTGTTCAAAGTCTGTGTTCATAAATTGTACGGTAATGAATTTATTTCTGAATAACATGGACTATAATACGTGTCAGCGTATTTTTAACTAAATTTGCTTTATGACGGGATTAGATTGTCACCATAGAAACGTTTGATCCCGCAATGATGTTACGTCACTCATTTGATGAACGGCTATTTCAATTGTTTCAAAATGTACTCAGCAACAAGGAAGATGTGGACTGCAACATCTATTTTCGAATGACAATGATAAAAACAAAGAAAAACAAAGATGTCACTAATCAGTGAACAAAAAAATTCTACCTTCAAACAAAGATGTTACCATTCACAAAAAGTGTCCTCTGTATCCTCTAGCAATGTGTCCGTGTTCCTAGATCTATATTTGTCACCCCCACTTTTTATGTAACTGTAATTGATACTTGACGACCGTTTCATCACGTGTTTTAATGTAATCGAAGAACAATTCCAAATATAAATCTATATGAGCTATACTTGAGCTGGTTCCGACACGTTAGAAACAAATAAAGGCGAGCCCTTGCAAATGGTCATTCGATCTTAAAAGAGGTCACGACCCACAGGCTGAGAACCCCTGTATTAAATAGTAATATGTCTAGCTGTGGAAGTTAAACCTATAAAGAAAACTCAAAAATAAACAAAGTACCTTTTTCACCAAAAACGAACAGTCACCTGATAATATTGATAAAACAACGAAAAAAAAAACTGTCACGTGATAACCATTATTGATTAAAATTAGATCGTAATTTGTATAGAAGAGATAGAGAAGCACGTGACTCAACGTTGTTTGTTTACGATTGGTGAACGAGGTCCAATGAATATCCTTTCTCTTTTTTTTAATAACATTTCCAAATACAGCTGACTCGTGATACTCCGACATCGTTAAGTTAGACACACTCAGTAATCCGACACAGCGCCGATCATCAAGCTGCACCTAAGTGTTTTAAAGTTAAAGGACA
This sequence comes from Biomphalaria glabrata, assembly GCF_947242115.1. Lineage (NCBI taxonomy): Eukaryota > Metazoa > Mollusca > Gastropoda > Planorbidae > Biomphalaria > Biomphalaria glabrata. The sequence goes on from NC_074722.1 coordinate 9,976,109, forward strand.
TTTAAGAAAAAAAGTCACGTGACAGATTGTATGCGTAGAAAGAAGCCCACGTGAGTAAATTCTAGTAATTAATGTGGTACTTATATTTTTAGAATGTAGTTATGCGTTGTAATTTAGAACAGAATGTAAAAGCAGAAATCAGATGTTTTTTTTTAGCGGCCCCCGAAAGGGGAAAAGACGCTATTAGTTTTGCGTGAAATGTCTGTCTGTCTGTCCGTCTGTCCCGTTTAGATCTCGTAAACTAGAAAAAAATAGTGAAAATCCGACATCATAATATTTTAGTCCGTTCAAAGTTCCGATGCAACGGCTACTTTTTTCTTTTATAAAAACGAAAAATCTAATTTTTTAAATCACTTATGCAAGCAGCTTTTTTCATAAAAATACACCACTTTTTACAATTATTCACTTTTAATAGTAACAAACACTGACTCTTTAGTAGGGGAGACAATCACTTACCATATTATTAACACCTTAATGCAAACGGTTTATGATTTTTTGTCAATAATGTTTAGTTTTACATTTGTATTGTTAAGTTAAGTAAGTTCTGTCATACTAATTACGACATTTACACGAAATAAAATGTTTACTTTTTTTAAAGAGAAAAAATCTATTTAGTATCCATACAAGTTAGACATAATTTAAAACAACGATTAATAAGTAATTTATCATACTATCGCGTGTACTAGAACCACATGACGGGAAAGCAGCACGCTAAACTAAAGGAACATTTTTTTTAACGATTTTTTTAAAATTTATTTTGGAGAAATTAGAGATTGACCATTTACAAAGCAATTAGATCAATTAGATATTCATTAAAAGACATCAGGCCAGGTTCACATTTAACTTCACATTCACTTTCACCTATCCTTTGGTTTACTGGACCGCTGGGGCACACCACAAGATCTGTCAATCTTCTATCTCCATTCTTCTCTGTCATTTGTCTTTGATCGAATTTAATTCTGATGTTCTTTCTGAAAATATTGATACCTGCCTTTTTACCTGCCTGGGTGGACATTTTCGGGGGCCGATTTTGAGTTTGTGTTTCCACACAAACTGTCTTTGTAACCTTGATTAAATTACAAAGCTGTTATCATTTCCCTCTGTCTGTCTGGTATACATTGTATCTCCCCTACATCCATTCTCGGATCTCGGTTGGTATCAAGAGAAGGAAAAAGACAGGGCCCAATTACCTATTGGTAACGTAGGCGCGGTGGGTGAGCGGTAAAGCGCTTGGCTTCCGAACCGGGGACCGGGGTTCGAATCCTGGTGAAGACTGGGGTTTTTAATTTCGGGATCTTCGGGCGCCTCTGAGTCCACCCAGCTCTAATGGGTACCTGACATTAGTTAGGGAAAAGTCGTTGTGCTGGCCACATGACACCCTTGTTAACCTTAGGCCACAGAAACAGATGACCTTTACATCGTCTGCCCTATAGACCACAAGGTCTGAAGGGGGAACTTTACTTTTTTTTTTAACATAGGCTTTTGGGTCCCCCAAGAAATATTTAGCACTAACATATTAAATCTGGGTGGTGCTGTGGCTTAGTGGGGTTCGAATCCCGGTGAAGGCTAGGTTTTTTTTATTTCGCCACTGAGTCTATCCAACTCTGCCTGTCTTTAGTTGGGGATAGTAAACACGGCCGGTCGTTGTGCTGATCACATGACACCCTGCTAGTTAACTGTTGGCCAAAGAAACAGATGACCATACCATTATCTGCCCAATAGATCGCAAGGTCTGAAAGGGGAACTTTACTTTACTTTACAAATTATATCTGGACTTATAAAGGGCCCTTATATCTAGAACAACTTAGGGTCCTTTCAAATGTAAATACGGCACTGAGTGTGCTCGACAACTGATGAAATCTTACTCAAGACTCACCCGCTGCCATCAAGCATCTCTCCTCTCTAGTAGTAGTAATATACTGGTGCACTTTATATGTGTTCTGTATATAATCTACTGGTGCACTTTATATTTGTCTAGTATATAATCTACTGGTGCACTTTATATGTGTCTAGTATATAATCTACTGGTGCACTTTATATGTGTCTAGTATATAATCTACTGGTGCACTTTATATGTGTCTAGTATATAATCTACTGGTGCACTTTATATGTGTCTAGTATATAATCTACTGGTGCACTTTATATGTGTCTAGTATATAATCTACTGGTGCACTTTATATGTGTCTAGTATATAATCTACTGATGTACTTTATATTTGTCTAGTATATAATCATTTTATATTTGTCTAGTATCTCAACATTTTCCTGATGTCCATTTCTCTTATATAAATAAATAATCGTTACATTTGCCTCCTGCAACACAAAAGCCCCAACTGATCAGAGATTCTTCAAGTCCTTCAAAGACAACTCCACTGCTTTCACTTCTCCCAGGTCTACATACAAAATGATCAAACGCGTGGGGCGGTGGCTCGTCAAGATACCAGTTTTTCTTTTTTTTTTTTAATGGCAAAGAAAGCTTTGTAAATAATTGATCAAGAGAATGGACGCTTCGCTCAGTGGACTGGATATGATCAATTATATCCTCAATATTTTGAGAGGGGGGGGGGGATAGCCATCACTGGGAAGGGTAGGGGCAATTATATCCGGGCCATCAGTGAATTAGAGAAAAAAAAATGACGCCAGCCTGTATCACGTGATCATGGTTTCGCCCCCCCCCCCCCCAAAAAAAAACAAAAAACAAACATAGGTACAACAGAATTCTCCGATGTAATGGCATGACTATGTAAGTGTAAGACTAATACACACTGATTACACACTGCATGGACGTCACTAATTAAACCATTAATAAGTATGGAGGAAAAACAACAACACTACAACAAACCAAATAACAACACTACGACAAACCCAAAACAAACCAAACAAACAAACACATGAACAAGTATGATTTGGTACTATATCATTAAGCAGAATAAAAACACATTTCATGGATGACTTACAATTGTTTTAGTAGCAAAGAAAAGTTGAGTCCTACCATAAAATATATATATATATAACAGGAGATAGTTTGCAGAGGCAGATATGGTTTAAATTCACAGAAGCGCAAAAAATGCTTCGATATCGGACTCCGTTCTGGGCTATTCCCTTCTCTTGGGGTCATGTGCACGCTGCCATGTTCGATTCTTGGTCTTGTTGTTTGCATTTGTCCATAGGCGTAGTGATAAGGGAAGGAGGAAACGGTGCCCAGGGCGCCAACCTCGAGAACATGCAGAGAGGCGCCAAAAAAAATGATTGTAGATATTCTAGTTAATTATTACAATCTAAGACTAAGACAAAGACTGCTTTATTGATCCTTATGGAAATCTGTTGTGATTACAAGGACTCTTTTCACATATACAGACAACACACATTAAAAGAATAGACACTACATGAGTTCATTCAGCGACTACACACAGGCATCTTGGTCCTTTTCATGTTTCCTGATTAAAGGCTGGCGTTGATATAGTCTGACGGAGTAAAGTACGAACGAGTTTTTGTACCGCTCTGTTCTTGTCTTGATTGACACTTCGCGACGACTTGACGTAGTTATGATGGAGCAGGTGGCTGTTGTCTTCCAAGATTTTCATGATTTTTCTTAGACATTTTTGCTCAAAAAGTTCCTTTAAATATGATAATGTTGTGCGTGTGATTTTTGAAGCCTTTTTTTATAAAGTTTTCTAGGCGGCGCAACAGTTTAGATGAAGCGTATCCTTGACAACAAGTTATTCTGTATGTTAGCAGATTTTGCAGAGTTCCAAGATGGTCTTTTCATGAAAGCTTGTTATCAATGTTATTTAAGGTTATTTGCATTATATTATTAAATACTTTTTAAATTTATAAGCCAATATTTCTATGTAATGGAAAATAAGAGGGGGGGGGGGGGCGCCATTAAAGTTTCGTGCCCCTGGCGCACATTTTCGCTCACTACGCCTCTGCTTTGGTCTCACAGCTTTTCTCTGCCCCTTGGATTCAATCCCAGAGCCTTTCTTTATAACGTCGTCTGCTTTTCTTTCAGTTGGTGTCTTCCTGTCTTGCGCACTAGTGGACGCTGATTGACAAAGCTGCTGTTAATGATGGTGACACTGATGATCAGGCTGATTACGATGTTGATAATGTTGCCAACAGTGATAAGTAATAACAGAATGATGTTGATCATAATGATGTAAATGGTGTGGATGATGCTTGCGTTGTTCGTGCTGTTTTTGACGTTAATGATGACCACCGTGATGCTGATAAAGATGTTAATGATAATGCAATTGTTGTTGATGATGATGATAATGATGAGTATGATAATTATAATTATGAAAAAGTTGATAAAGATGAGGATGATGATGACACACATGATGATTTCATGTTTGTGTATTATGTGACGTTTGACAGCACAAACTAACAGCCGACCAGTAGGACGTCAACTATCACATTGAGTGTGCCTGGGAAAGTAATGCAGATCATTCTAGACAAACGTAATTTGCATAAACAAGATAAGGGGTCACGGTGGTATTATGGGAAGCTGATAGAACTTACTATCTGTGACGTAAATCGAGGTTGTTTGGTTGGTCATTAGATTATTAACAAACGCGGGTATGGACAGTATAGAGCTGGCATGTCAAACTCATTAAGGTGTATGGGTCACATAAAAAACTTACTATGACCTGTGGGGCCGCAGCAAAAAATCAATTGCAAAACAGCCTACCTGTCCCTTAGCTAAATTTGTAGTACTATTTGGTAATTAAAAATTACTATGATTACGCATTATTTTCCTTGTCCTGATGCTTGATATCTTTTCTGGGATACAAGTTTATTAATGTCATGTTGAAGTTTGTTTACCACTGAACTTTCATTACTGTAGACAAATTTTGACCAGATAATCTCAAACGGAGAGGTGTTTTGTAGCTTTCATTATGGAAAAGAACTGCTCACAGAAATCAGTGCTTGCTCTGCTTCTAGCTGCAAATTTCCACAATACAACGTACCGTTCAGGTAAATAACTGTAACATTTTGGCACAGGCAATTCTATATACTTCGATTTCAACAAAGAATCTGATTTAAGTTGCACATTAGGCCTACTAGCAGCATTTTCAGGAGCAAATGAGAATAGAGATACAAACAACGAAAATTCTTGCTCGTAGGAAACGAAGTCACGAAAACGTTCATTGAAAGCATCTAATAATGATTCCAGGTGTAGGACATCTTTACCAAATGTTGTAGCCGTATTTAATCTTTTTGGTTCCTGACACTTTGAGAAGTGAAAAAGGTTTTCTCTTCATATTAGGTTTATCCACTGTCGTAACTTTGCTTGAAAGCACTTCACATGATCACACGCAGTTGTGACGATTTCGTCTTTAACATGAAGTTTCAAATTCAAGTCTTGCAGGTGACTAGTGATATAATCTGCAAATACCAAATCCTGAACCATTTCGTCAGTTTGGAAATGTTCAACAGGTTCACCTTTCATGTTCAGTAACAATACAATTTCCTCAAGCAGTGCAAAAAATCTCTTCAATACTTTATGACGAGATCCAGCTGACTTCTGTGTAGTAGGGAACACAATCAAATTCGTGTCCAATGCCATCCAGAAACATTTAGAATGATTTAAACCACGGGCACGTATAAAATTGAGAGCGACTGAAACTGGTCTTATGACATGTTGGAACTGTAATAGCTGTGCGCAGAATGTTTCTTGGTGAATGATGCACTGAAAATGAGCAAATTTAAAACTAGCGTCAGTCTCTCTTATTTTTGCAAGTAACTTTTTATCAAAACCATTTCATTTCATGGTTGGTGCGCCATCCGTTGTTAAACTAGCTTTATCAAAGATAAAGGGAACTGTAATATCACCACCTGTTATTTCTCAAAAACATCCTCGCTTCTTGTGGTGTCATTAATAGAACAGAGCTCAAATAGCTCCTCGTGTATCTCAAAATTCCTCTCACAGGCCATTATGAATATAACCAACTTTGCTACACCCGTTACATCAGTTGACTAATCGAGAGCCAATGAAAATAATTCTAAATCAACTATTTTGTTCTTTAATTGTTCGCGCAAGCTGACTGACATGTCATTTATTCTATCTGCCACAGTGTTCCTAGTTAACACTATTTGAATACTTTCACCTTTTCTGGACAAATTACTTCGGCAGCTTTAACGACACACTCCTTCATAAAATCACATTTACTAAATGATTTGCTATGGATTTCCATTAAGTTTGACAAAATGTAGCTTGCTTTCACTGCAGACTCACTCTCGTTGTTCAGTTTAACAAATACTATTTTTCAATTCAAGTAGCTTGTCATCTCTTATTTTCCAGCGTAATAGTTTAACATTGTTTTAATAATTTTTAAGGTGGCCAAGCGCGCCGCATGCAAAGTGGTCGGGTTAGGGTTAGGCCCCCAAACGACGTGTTTGACATGCCTGGTATAGAGGGACTTCTTATGGTCCGACAGTTACGCTGGACAGGGTACGTATCCTGTATGGAGGACGAACATATGCCAAAAGCAGTCTTTTTTTGGTGAGCTAAATGGTGGTCGAAGTAACAGAGGTGCCCCACGGAAACGCTTTAAAGACCAGCTTAGGCCAACTTGCCTTAGCTGACATAGAAGAGAGCACCTGGATGCATGCGGCCTCAGAACAGATAGCTGGGGTCACTCACAAAGGCCGATACACATTTGAGACCAAAAGAAAATCCTCTGCCGAGGACAGACGCAGACGGCGAAAAGAAAATCTTAATCGGCCACCGGCGGACAATGGTTATGCTTGCCTTGGTTGTGGCAAAATATGTAGGTCACAGCTGGGGCTGCGTAGCCACGGGAAATACTGCATTACTCAATAATTTTCGGACTCGAAGACAAGCCGTATTACTATTATTATTATTATTATTATAGCTTTTATAGCGCTACTTTCATGCTTATAGCATGCTCAGAGCGCTTTTGGTCCAATGTCATTTGTGGACTTATGAGGGGGAGAGGGTATCTAGGAGCTGGTTTTCCGTGCTGCCTTTAGGCTCTCAGTAAACGCAACTTTGCCCGAGTCGGGTGTCGAACCTTGAGCCCCCTTCTAGGTAGCCAAGCCAAGCCAAGTTCAAGCGCACTCTCGACCACGCTTCCCATTAGATTATTAGATTATTAACAGTCGCGAGACATTAGTCGTTGGTCATTGTTAGAGTATGATATTTCACTATTACATTATTACTTTTCGCTTGTTCCTTCACTATGTTTTATTTCAGCTTCAATCTTCTATTCAAGTTATTTGTGTATAAGTGTTTTAAATTTGAGATGATTTATTGAATTAAACTTAGTTTGAAAGTATTAAACACAAGAAAATTATATTCATCGTTACGTTATTTCTTTGCATCCTTGTAGTGTGTTGAGTAAATGTATAGGCGCCTCCGAGTCCAGGTATGCCATAGGATTGTGGAGACAATACAAAAGTCTAAAAAAAAACTACAATATGTCTTAATATTGACAATTATGAAGATTTTATATTGGTGATGATGATGATGATGATGATTACATGTTATAACTATAAGCAGTCTGAGAATTCCACTTCACTTAAAAACGGAGGTCCAGGACAAGTGTTAACTTATCATCAGGGACGATTAGCTAAAAACAAAAATTAAACAAAAACTGCTTAAAATAAGTTGGACCAAGACTCACAAGCAAAAGAGGCAAAAAAAAAATAATGTGATAAATCGCTATGCAATCCCAGAATGAAATTTAATAGCAGACGCCTGCAAGCAGAAACTTTCCAGATTTTTTAGATTTTGACAATTATCCGATGCACTACTTTCGTAAACACGAAGGAATACTGTTTACGCCGTACTGCTTCGTACCGAGAAAAAAGTTGCAAAAAACGCAATGAAGCTTGCAAGCTTTTCAATATTTTTTTTGTACAATGAAAACATAAAAATTCGTATTTCATTAGTTTCACCCTTTTTATTTTTTTTTCTCCTCAGCAGACATGGAGTATGAAAACACCCGCTGGAACTACTTACTTAAAAATTCAAAACCAAACCACTTCCGCAGCAAAGAAAAAAATTATTTAAAAATCCTCCGCCGTTTGGAGGCACATTTCCACCCCGATAATTGTCAGGGTGCCGGCGTGCAGTGGTGACTAAAACGATTATCGGCAAGTGAAATCTTCACCACATCTGGTCATCTGATCGCGTTGCAAACATCCCTAGTGGTGTTTTTTGGTGAATGCGATGGTCCCCCTCTCTCTCTTGTAATTGCGTCAACAGCTCTCCCAAACTTCACGGTACCAAAAGCTCTCTTGGCCGAGCTTCAGAGCATTAATAATAGAGAACGAAATCTCTAAGTAATGTATTGTCCAAAATAAATAACAAATGATTCTTACCGGGCGTATATCAAGTCATTACGTCTGTCTGTCTGATGGCCAAAATCTTGTACACATTATTTCTCCCTATTCCCATTATCGGATCAAGTTTAAACTTTGCACAATTATTCTTTGTTAATGACTATAAATGAACCAATAAAAATTGTAATCTACTAGTTAATCAATTAGTCCTAATTAATTAATTCTGTTTTATATGAAAACTACTAAATCGGAGGTGGTCGACACGCGACAATAATCACACACCCCGACAACAAGCAGAGAATTAGATAGTCCGCTAAAAATTTTAAAATAACAATAGATTAATAAAATTTTATTTTTGCAAGTACCCGAATAGCTCAGTGGCAAAACACGTCGGCTATCATGGAGTCTCGAGTTTAACCAGGGCTGGATATGCGGGTCAAAGGTTGGGCATCACTGGCTTATATAGGGCGTAATATGAACGTATCATGTGAAGCTTCACTTTTAGAAAAAGTGAAATCTCTTTTGTTTGATATTAATAAAATCTTAAGATTTTAAATATATGAATATCTATTAGGGCAAACGTGGATCTTTTCCAAATGTATTTTAAAATACTATGCAGACACATTTTAACCTTAAATAAAACTAAAAAGAAAAAAAAAAGATATTGAACCATGCATAATTACACTATATATAAAATTACGTTAATCTTACAAACTTAAGTCAGATGTTACATGTGTACGTATATTTGGCTAAAACAGAGAACAATAGAGAAATTAATACTCATAAAGTTTGAACAATTTCTGAACCATGGTAACCTTGAACGTTGTGAGAACATGGAACTTACTGCTATGTCTTGTGTGTTTTTGGCAATGCAATCTTTTACTGATTAAAAAAAAATATAGTGGTTCTATTTCGACAAAATTTAATGTCTAAAATCTAAAATAGGAAGGCAAAAATTAAAACAAACAAACAAACAAACAAAAAACTTAAACTATTAATTGTATTAGAGTTGTAACATAAGATTACCAGTACATTTTCTAGACACATGTATCTAGAAACCAGCCTTTACAAGACGGACTAAGACTTAGGTAGTTGAAGTTATCTTAACAATTTACTAAATATTGCTATTTATGCATAAATTAACTATCTATTATACTGGTATTTAATTCATTTTATCATTGGCATATTATTATGAAATGTAAAATTTTTCGAAGAAAAAAAAAAAAAGAAAAGATAGCCCACAAAATAGGCAAAGAAAAGAAAGCCCACAAAATAGGCAAAGAAAAGAAATCCCACAAAAGAGGCAAAGAAAAGAGGCCTTGAGCCCAAGGATGAGAAAGCTAAGTAAAAAGCACAAACACTGGGGTTTTCTTAAAAAAAAAAAAAGATTTGCGTCTTGTAAAGTGAAATTGGGTATTGCTTGGTGGACCCGAGTGGATTAGAGAAGGTCGAAACTTATGCTTTGTAGTTAAAGTGTAAAGTCAGGTCGAAATTTCTCAATAAATTTCACCGAGGGAAGCAGTCATTGTATTAGTAGTATGTACTATACAGTGTTACAGCATCACTATGATCTTTGAACTGATCTATGATTCTAACTCTTTTAAACAAAGATACAATCAAAGAAGAACGATTAAATGTAGCTCCATGAGGCTCCATGTGGGGTTCAAACACAAGCCTACAGTTTGATAACGGCAGGACGATGTATCGAAGACATTTTTATTATTTATTATCAAGGTCAAGATTCATGTTGCCATTTTGCCCTCACTTGCTTAGAGGAAAGAAGCTTGCAGCAGATGGTCTCTGAAAGAGGCAGCTGGACTTTGAGCCCTTGCCGAAGTCAGGCGAAGAAGACGAAAAGACAATGTAAATAGATCCCTGGCGGTCAACGGTCCTGTCTGTATTACATGTGTAGACAAAAGACGCTGTAAATATGCAGGTCGCAACTTTTACAGGGAACGGGGCTGGCGGGCAAATTTTTATACACAAATTGATCCAGAAGAGAAAATTTGTCCAAAAAAAAAAAAAAAGTCAACTACTTGAAACGTCATCGTGTTAAAAAAATACTATTAGATTAACAAAGACAGTTCTTCTGGTAAAGATAGAGACTACCCAACAAAAGGAAAGGTAAATTTTCTTTTTTTTTTGTTACATTTTGTGACAACGTTACGGTGGGCCGGAATGCATCGCGCCGTTGTCCGGATATGGCCCAAAGGCCTCGCTCGCGCCCCCCCCCCTCCCCTCCAATCCTGCAAAGTTGCGACCTGCAAGACACTATGCTGGAGACTTTAGAGTTTAGAGGCTGATTGTGTTTGTTGATGTTACAATTAAATTGTGTTCGACATTTGAAATACCTGCTTTGCAATTGTAGAACTCTCAAACAATATCAAGGAGCTGGATATACTACTTCAAAGTATAAACTCAAAAACTCCCATTTCAGACCTTGCGATTGGCTTATGAAGTTCGAATCCTGATGAAGACTTGGATTTTTAATTTCGGGATCTTTGGGTGCCTCTGAGTAAAACAGCTCTAATGGGTACCTGACACTAGTTAGGGAAAAGTAAAGACGGTTGGTCTTTGTGCTGGCTGTCACGAGTCGAGTCTGTGACCTATTTCAACCAGTTTCTAGAAGCGAGGTCAAACCAGTGCTAGTGTCCAGCGTAAACAAGTTAATTTTAGGTATCCAATCAAAGAAAGAGGTTAAGGGAAAAAAATAGCACACGTCAACTTCTAGAAGGTCAAAGTTACTAAATTAATTATCGGAGAAGTTTCCATGATTCTGGAATGTACGATTTAAAAAAAGTAAATATTTGGGGGAAAGTCAGTTAGACGGGGTCCTCGCATAGTAGTACTTCTTGTAGAGCGATGGTCCTCGCTTAGTCCTCGATAAGTAATGGTTTGATAGAGTTATAAGTTTTGTAATATTAGCGGGTCCATTAATTAAAGTTTTACTAGTTGAAGTTGAATGTTATACGAAGTGAGGTTTCATGTATCATTTAAATTTTATTTAAGAAGTATCAAGTCAAGTTGTTATTGAATTAATAAGTTAATTTGATGTGAAAGTTGAAGAGGTATTATTAAAGAAGTTTCGAGAAAATACAGAGAGATGTTTCTTTCTTCATTTCATATGAATTTATTAACTTATTAATACAATCCTCGGCCTGTTCGTCACACTGGCCACATGAGAACCTCGTAAATCGTAGGCCACAGAAACAGATGACCTTAGCAAAAGGTCTGAAAGGGGAACTTTTTTTTTTTACTTTGAAGAAATGAACCCGAGCGCATACGTTTTATAGGCTCCTTTATTTGTGAAGAATAATAACAACAAATTCATACGCCACACCTTCGCATGCCCGCATCCAACATAACTAGGCAAGCCATATTCAACCCCCAAGAAAAGAGGAACAGAGGACGGCCAAGGATTACATGAATCCGCGATTTGGAAGCAGATGCCAAGCAGATAGGCAAGGCATGGGTACAGTTGGTGAGACTCGCCCAGAACCGAGATGCATGAAGGAAGCTGGTTGGTAGTCTATGCCCCAGAAGGAACCACAGGCAGAGATGATGATGATGAAATAGTAATCAGCAAATCACACAACTAGAAATCGAAGACGTCAGAATATACAACGAAATAAATAAAGTTTGTTTTATTGTAATCATAAAGTAAAAACAAAAAAGTGCATTTGCTATTACAGTCACAGTATTATCAAAGAACCCATCCCCTCTCGCCCTCTACCCATACACCTCTGCCCTTGACTGGTTCAGGAGTACCCCCTTACGAATATTTAACAAACTACTATCAACTTTTCATGAGAGAGTTCCTTTAGGTTTTCCATTACGGTTGGCCGAGTTTTCATGTCATATCTAACTCCCCCCCCCCCACCACCACCACCAGTCGCCATTAGACACCTTTCCACAACTGCACCACATCAGACACCCTCACACGCCCCGTACCTGGCGATGTGATGTTTGCATCTCACAGCAGAGTGGGACAAACTGTTGGGCACGTCCTGAGAAGACGCCTCTGGTGAAAAGAAAATGAGAGAGGCTCATACAGTATTTAAGGGGTTCCTTTGAAGTGTTGCAGAGGAGCCACGAAGTTGGATGAAGTCAGAAAATGATTGAATAGACTCACGGGTCCACAAGGACCACAAGCATAGCTTTCGTTCTGTTTGTCCTATATACTTATCTACCTACCTACCTACCCATATACCTATCTAGATACCTACCTAAACACCTATATGCATATCTACCGTGACACCTATATTCCTACGTTCCTATTAACTTTTTTACTTATCTATCTATCTATCTATCTATCTATCTATCTATCTATCTATCTATCTATCTATCTATCTATCTATCTATCTATCTATCTATCTATCTATCTATCTATCTATCTATCTATCTATCTATCTATCTATCTATCTATCTATCTATCTATCTATCTATCTATCTATCTATCTATCTATCTATCTATCTATCTATCTATCTATCTATCTATCTATCTATCTATCTATCTATCTATCTATCTATCTATCTATCTATCTATCTATCTATCTATCTATCTATCTATCTATCTATCTATCTATCTATCTATCTATCTATCTATCTATCTATCTATCTATCTATCTATCTATCTATCTATCTATCTATCTATCTATCTATCTATCTATCTATCTATCTATCTAGTGCTACCAAGGCGGTCAAAGCTACCGATCATAACATTCTACACATGATCAAAATGAAAATAAATGAAAAGTAATAATAATGAAATTGGTAACATTAATAATAATTATAACAATAATAATGAACAACAATGCCACAAGTATCAGATCACGTGATTCACAAGCCTTAAAATGGTTATCTAGCACCTAATTACAATCCAAGCCATCAACATAGCAACACACGATAGGAGAATAATGATGACAATAATTTAATAATGTTATATTTTAGAATAACAATATAAAATTCAAGTTGGCCTCCTTCAGTCGTGAAACGACTGTGGTACATCTTGAACACTTTTTCACGTGGCTGTGTCCACAAATATCGCAGGTTAAGGTGGCTTTCGCTTTGGTGGTAGAGGAGCTGGCTATTTTTCACATAACACGCTTTTCTTCCAGAGCTGAGGCCCATGTTTTTCGCTGTCCTGAGCTTTCTTGGTCACTGTCTCTCTCCATCTAGTGCGGTCTAGAGCTATGACTTCCCATTTCTATAGCAAGATTTAGCTTTTGAAAAAAGGCAGAAAATTAACTTTATGAATGCATTTAGGTTTTTAGTCTTTTTTTACAGATTTAGAATGTAACAGTTCAGCTATTTTTCAACATTGGGCCTGGAATAATAAAAATTTTTTTTTACTTATTATGTATAATTTAAAATGCTCACACACTAGCAGATAATGAGAGGCATCACCTATTTCATGAGTACAAAATGGACATATTCTATCTTCATAATTCGTCCTGTTGCGAAGGCCTAGTTCTACAGGAAAGTCGGTATTACTACTTCTAATCTTTAAAATAAATAAAGCGTCTTTAGATGTTAGTTTGTTTGAAAAGGGAGGGCAGTCTCCCCAAGCAAGTTTACTTTTAATACAAGAGTTATGCTTCCTCCGTTCACTTTTTGCATTATTGTAGAAATGTTTTGTATACTTTGATCTATTATTCTGCTGTCGACAATTATCATTGAAATTTTTTGCTGTCAACGCATTCTGGGTATGTATCCCAGACTTGACTTCTCTAATTGCAATTAGACATGCAATGACCATTTACAAATTGAGAACTGATGTTCTTTTGTCAAAAGACTATACACTATTTGAGATTCTACAATTTTTATTATTTATTTTGTACACCGGATGCACCAAAACGCTTGCTATTTATAGGTTTTAGCCATGTCTAGTTTTAATGAAACTGATCATTCAAGAGATTTTATGTAATATAAAAACAAAAAAATATGTGTATATAATTGTATTATTCCAGATTTAACTTCGGGTTGTGACCCTCGAGGGGCCGGCACTTGAAATGGGATATGAGAATGCCCCATCCTTTGCCATTACCTATGTATGAAGCCTGTAGACGGGAGGAGGGGGGGGGGGAACCGGTGACATAATCACAATGCTCACGTGAGGAGGCCAGTCATGTAGCCACTTGAAAGACGGTCCTGTGTGAGTAGTATCTACAGCACGAGATGCGTGAAGTTTCAGCCGAGCCTACATTACTTTGCGATGCTGCTGGGAGGATGAGGGCTTGAATTATTGAAAACTTGGATTGGACGCTTTCTTTGTTGGTGTTTTTATATAAGGCCTGGCGCCAGGAGTTTCTCGAGGGAAAAAAAATGTAATTAGGGGTATTATTTAAAAGTGGGGTGGATTTTAATTGTCAGGCGTTTTCTTAAAATTGAAAGGTTCTGAGAGATGCATATTTAGGAGTTAGGCCTATGCTCAGGATAGGGATAGGTATAAGGTAAGACTAACAGCGCTATGCTCAATACATGTTTAAAATGTTTATATTATTGAAAGTTAAGTAAAAAATTTCCCTATGGGGCAGATGATGTTAAGGTCATCAGTTTCTATGACCAAAGGTTAACGAGCCGGGTGTTGTGTGGTCAGCACAACGACCAACCGCCTTTGCTTTCCTCAACTAAAGTCAGGTACCCATTAGAGTTGAGTGGGCTCAGGGGCGCCCTAAAAATCTCGCAATTAAGAATTCCCGTCATCACCGATATTCAAACTCAGGACCCCAGGTTCGGAAGCCGAGCGCTTAACCACTCAGCCACCACACCCCCCGCTTATATGATTACTTATCTATTTATAAATTCGATATTTTGTTCTTCTAAGAGAGTTCAAAACTATGCAGTTAAAATGTTGTTTAAAAATCTCTTCACTTGATAAAATTTATCAGTCACCTTTTTTATCCATTATAATGCCGACAAGTATGTTGAACATTTTTAAAAGGTAGTTACGCACAGCTTCTTTTAAGAGATGGATACCCCCCCCCCACCTCCCATGAATGATTTAGATTAATTAGTTACGCTTCTGTTGGCAAGCAGCTGTGGTGTGTATTAAAGAGAGAGAGAATGAGAGAGAGAGGGAGGGAGATATGGAAAGATGAAAAGGACAATGACGTAAATCTGCAAGAGGAAGGGGGAATGGGGAGGGGGAGGGCAGTAACGGTGAGGGATAAGAGGGACGGACCGATGGAAAGAGAGAGAGAAGAAAAAGAGAGAGGTGTCGTATCAAGACATGCAAACTGTGTTGCTGTTCTCAAGGATGACTCGAGCAGCGGGAACGAAGCTGTTGTTGTGTGAGCCTGTCAGGCCGCAATGAGTTGATAAATATTTCAACGTGGACGCTTCTACCTCCCTTCAACCCCCACCCCCCTTACACAAACACACACACAAGCTGCGACTAATGAATGAAGCAGTAAAACCTACCACTCCTTTGTTGTTCTGGTGCGGGTGCCGGACACTTCCTGTTGCCCATCTAGTGCCCGGCCTACTTACTCTGTATGGCCAGAACATGACATGTATCATGTCTGATGACAGTCATGAAGGGTCTGACATTTGACAAGATGTTGCATGCTGGGAACGAATTTTGATCAAAGGACGCCTCTGGTGTAACTAATGCTTTAAAATTTTAATTGAAGTCTGACAGGAAGTGATAGTACAGGATCTTCAACAGTTTTTGGGGGGGTCGGGAGGAGATATTGAGAAAAGATTCCTATTAAATGTTTTGCTCAAGACTCACTGGGTGAGTGTGATGACGCTGCTGGTGGACACAATTACAGTGGAAGAAAGACACGGCAACGAGCATAGTCGCCTTCATCAGCACCCTCATGTAACGCAGGGTACAGAGTGGGAAGGTGTTCCGCTTGACTGGTGTGTGCTCCTGTTGATGTTTAAGCTGTTGTTGATATCAGTGGTTGTTGGTGTTGACATGTGTGCTGTTATTGTTGAGAATGTTTGTGATACTATTAATGACTTTGGTGCTACTGTTGATGTCTGTTGAAATAGATGCTTTGTATTGTTCACGCCTAACGTGAACGAAAATTGCAGACGACAAGAAAAGAGCAGTGGCTAAAGAAACGCGCCAGAGGAAAAGAAAAAAAATATATCAAGGCAACTAACACAAGCTCCAACTGAAAAACCTGCCCAGTGTGCTGTCCAACATTCCGGGCTCACATAGGTCTCACCAGACACAAGTGGAGCTCCAAAACTGCAGTGCAATGACAGTCTCCTAGGTGACAAAAGTGGCCATTATTGTATTCCGGTGGATTGTAATTTAAATTTACAGTTCAATGTATGGACAAAATGGTAACTAACAAAAAAAGCAAATTATGCTCCCACCCCTTTTTCCTTCTTTTTTAAATTCTATACACTCACAAATAAGAAGACCTTTTAGCATCAGATTTAAAAAGTAGTAAAGTTCCCCTTTCAGACCTTGTGGTCTATAAGGTAGATGATGTAAAGTTTATCTGATTCTGTGGCCTACGGTTAACGAGGGTGTCATGTGGCCAGCACAACGACCAACCGCATTTACTTTTCCCCAACTAATGTCAGGTACCCATTAGAGCTGGGTGGACTCAGAGGCGCCCAAGGATCCCGAAATAAAAATCCCAGTCTTCACCAGGATTCGAGCCCAGTACCCCCGGTTCAGAAGCCAAACGCTTTACCGCTCAGCCACCACGCCTCCAGCATCAGATTTAATATCATAGAAATATGCGCTCTGGACTGTTGTTTAGTGGTCTTGATGGTTTCTAGCCCTGCCCGCTGCCATCTCCCGTCGTCCTGCGGGAGGTCTAGACTAGGTCTAGGATGTTGTATCTTTAATTCTGAAGGAGCAACCGAAAGATGTAAAACATTTTACCAAATGAACACAGAGTTAGTTCCTTATGCTGACCTATCGTGGTGTTGTACACAGAATGCCACAGGGCCGTCGGTACCTCTTTGCTGTGACTAGTGGAGCAACCTCCCCGCGCGCTTTATGGGGTGGGGCGCGATAAGAGACTCCCTTGTCACCTAGAGCTTCGGAAATCGTACCAATTCTCATAATCGAGGATTTGTAACTTGGACACTTTATCCGGCATCTATTACCATGAAAGCTCTTCGCATTAAGTAATGTGCTATGTTTGGAAATAATAATAAGACTTACATCATTAGAGGAGGACGAGTCCGTTAGCGCGATATAGTATGGTATTTATAATCTACGCTTACAGCTTCCAGGCCCGAGTATGACAATCACCCGCCCCCCCCCTCCCGGGCACTGCTAAGGCCGACACTACTGGTGACCACGATAAAGAAGTGATATCCAAGTGGAAACATTTTTGTTTTGTTGTTTAAAAAAAAATACTTGTTGATAGTGACCTTATCTCTGTATGATGTAAATTAAGAACAATTGTCCATATCTGTAGACCAACATATTGTTATGCTATTGTAGCCATAACATTAATAAGTTATTTTAGTTTCCTCATTTTCGCCCTTTTAAAAAATATCTTTACCAGTCCATACTTGCTTACAAAATCATTGGCGGTGAATGGTACAATTAATGGTAGTGGTAATAGTATTAATTTAAAGTGGTGAATATAATTACTAGTGGTGTGTGTGTGTGTGGAGGAGTGGTTGCAGAGGACGTTTCCGTCAAATAAACTTGAATAAACATAAAGTCAAACAAATTGCATCTGGTTTTCTGTATCTAAGTGACTAAAACTTAACAGATTCACGTGTGATCTAAATCTTATTCCTTTCATCATCATCATCTTTCCTTTGCGCTCCTCATGGAACATAGGGCCTCAGTAAAAACACGCCCACTCTACACGGTCTCTTGCTAGCTTTTTAAAATGGCTTCCCAGCTCTTTCCTGTCCTCTCGGCTTCATCTAGTATACTGCGTCGCCACGACCTATTTGGTCTTCCTCTACGTCTTGTTCCTTGGGGGTTCCACCCCTGGGCCTGTCGGTCTCTGTTGGTATCTTTTCTAAGGGTCATTCCTTTAATGTCGAAATCAATTTTAAAATATTATGAACAAGACGGATATGATCTGCGGCATGCAGTCTTAGTTTTGGGGTACTGCTGACCTACTGGATTGGATTAAGATCTATGTCAAACATGGCGAGATATTCCCTTTAACACCCTTTTTTTTATTTGGCCAAGAAAATGAAAGTAAAATTTGAAAAATGGGTGTCCCAGTTTACCCGACATATTGATATCAAATATAAAATACTGCGAAAACTGATTTACCAGATTCAATTAAAAAGTTTCGTTCTTGGTACTAGTCGACCCCCGGCGTAGCATACGCCACTATTTTGCAGTGCCGGCATCCCCACACTTTCATAGCACCCGCGCTAATTCTAGGTGTAAATTATTAAATTAAACCATTTTATTACTTATAACAGATTTCCCGCGGCCGAATGATTTTTCAGGAACTCTTGGAAGTCTCCAGAAATTGTAAAATATACGAAAAACTCTCGTAATTGTGAAAGAAGCTTCTCGCTCCTAAAACTAATGAAGAATTACTTGGGGTCAACAATTCTCGTAGATAGATTGAAACATTTGGTAATTCTTTCTATTGAGCGTGATCTATGTAGGAAACATAATTTTTATGATATACTGTATGACTTCGCTACACGCAAGGCTCGTAAAGTAATTCTGTACGTAATAAAGAAAGAATAAAATGCAAAGACGAATTTATTTTCTAATACAAACTCTTTAATTTTCACTTATCCCTACCCAAACTTTGCCCCGCCAAATCCGTTTCGCATAGTGCCCCACAACGGTTAAGTCCGGCCCTGCTATTTAGTGACGGGTAAATACAGAGTAGATTACTTGTTCTTCCCCCCACCCCTATAAAAGATATGTGTAAAGGTTGTCAGGGCCCACAATATTCTCAGTGTGTATATCGCTTTGAACACTTTTAAATCCACCACTATTAAGGCCAGCATCACAACGTTACCACACGACAAACACAAACTGTAGAGCCCTCAGAGTCTGTGAGTCCTCTTGATTGTTCTTTCTTTCATCCTTCAGTCAAACGGTCCACAAACCTCTAGTCTGGAGTGTACACAAACCCTTCTTAGACCCATCAGTTGTAGTCTACGTATTTACCAGCATTATAATAATACCCCTAAACACATGCGCACGACTTCTAATGAAACACCCCCGCCTCCAATACTACACTGTTTGGCCCTTGTATGCTCCGTGGAACAGCCAGTATTACAATTGTATCTCCATTTACAACTTACTCCACTCTTGATAATTTTCCATTGCCAGTCATAAATCTAGAGAGGTTCCTTATTCTGAATAAACCATCTTTACAAACCATATTATACATTCCATCCCCCCCGTTATGGAGTGTGTGTGTGTGTGTGTTTCTATGGTGACGGTGGGAAGAGGTTAGCGATTGGTTGTGAATGATGCAACATAGGTGACATTGTCGTCGTTTGGTCTTAGTTAGAATAGACGACTCCAGAACGTGAGATTGAAAGGTTGTGTTATTGTAGTGAGTTAGATTTTGTTAAGAAATATTATTACTTAAGTCACTCCTTTTTTTTTTCATTTGATCATTAGCTGACTTTGTCTATACTATAAATAAAGTTCTATTTAGTTTTGTTCATAAAAGGAAATTATTCAAATTATTGGAAGCTGTATTAGTTAGATACATTACGCCTACAAAGGTTTAGTTGTCTACCAGCAGTGTAGTGACGAGGTTTGCCGGCCGGTAATAAATACAAAGTTCCCCAACACACTCTCACACTTTATAGTACTACTGTAACAAGTTATGGTATCCTCATTTTTCGATTTAGTATAAAAGCTTGCTTTTAAATCGCGTAGTTCTAGAATTGTGTAACAATCACAAGCTTTCATACAGATATAAAAACACATTTGATAATCACAATAATATAGGGATAATTCCTCACATTCACTCTGAAAATTATCTAAACCTAGGGGACAATTACATTAACAATCAAGATCTGTGAAGTGATATATATTAGATAACAAAAGCACGGACTAAAGAAAGTTACGCACCAAAAAAAGTGTGCAAAAGTGCTTAAGGGGAAGGAATTATTACTTGTACTTCAAAAACATAGTTGGTAGATATTGCACATATAATAAAGTCTGTGTTAAATTTAACCTTAGTGGTTTTGTTCTTGAGAATCGCTTACTTGTCCTAGATCCAAAATAAGAAATAAAAGGTTAAATCTCCGAATGTTACCGTCCACGCAGGTGAGAGAAAGAGTGACAGTGAATGAAGGAATGGGTGGTCAGACCCAAGAGTTTTTTTATTTGTACATTTATAATGTTTATAACCTATTTTAAAACAAAGTTCAAACATACATTGTTTTCCCCCTTTTAATTTCGTCATTAATGATAATCAGGGTTACTTGTCCATTATTAACAAGACTTTAATCTCACCGATAATAACTGGAAACAATATCGGCGGGATTAGCTCGGAATAACCAAAAAGAGTGATAACTCCCCAAAGAGGCATAACAAAAATAAAAAAAAAATATTTTCTCTAATTTCTCTATTAATGTGAAAGACGGAGACATGGTCAAGTCACATAGATCTTGAAGACTAGCTGTGGTCAGTAGGATGCCCAGGTCGTTGGTGATAACATGAAACGTGATTAAGCACATAACACTTATGCTAGGTTCTAACTGACAAATCAGCTTTTTAGTAGGACGTCATTCAAGGTAACAACAACAGTCAACAAGGGACATTACTCCTAGATACTGAATAGCATAACCTATATATAACATACATACTAACAGACGTGAAAATTAGATGAAACATTGCGATTCTTGGGTCAGATTTCAAACATAGTAGAGTACTATGACTCTATGTTTACTAGTCTAGCTCTGTCTCTACTACGGAAATTGCAATATATGAATTTCTGTCAATTGTCGATTTACGTATAGACAATCAGGTTTTTAATAAATTGCGTAATTTTATTTTTTCGCCGTTTTATTATATTTATTTTTTAAAATTTCATTTGTAGCCACCAAAGCCCACTTCACCTGACCTAGGGCCCCAAAGGCCCCGACCCGGTGTCGTGTGTGTGAGGGAGAGGTGGGGGAAGATTATCGTGCCGCCTTTTCAAAAAAACAGTCTGAGTTCGAACTCGAGCTTCCACGATGAAAGGCCGACTTGTTAGCCACTGAACTATCCAAGTACTTATAAAAGTAGAAGGTTTTATAGTCTATTGTTTTAAGTCCTAATTACATGTATCTATAAAAGGCTTATTCAGTCTTTGCTTAGTTGGTCCTACTGTCTCTATATAAAACAAAAATTAATTAATTACGACTAGTGTTTTTTAGCGGCCCCCGAAAGGGGAAAAGACGCTATTAGTTTTGTGCGAAATGTCTGTCCGTCTGACCGTCTGTCCGTCTGTCCGTCCGTCCCGTTTAGATCTCGTAAACTAGAAAAGATATTGAAAATCCGACATCACAATATTTTAGACCATTCAAAGTTCTGATGCAACGGCTACTTTTTTTTTTCTGAAAGCAAAAAATCACATTTTTAAAATCAGTTATGCAAGCAGTTTTTTAAAGAGAAAAAACTAATTAGTATGCATTATAAGTTAGACCTAATTCAAAATAAATAGTGATCTTATAAACTACATCTTTCTGACCATTTTTTTTTATTGCGGAAATTTTTTTTTTTTTTTTTTTTTGAGGATTCGAAGAGATTGGGCCTTTTCAAAACAATTAGATCAATTATAAGACATCAGTTAGGCCAGGGGAGGCGCGGTGGCTGAGCGGTAAAGCGCTTGGCTTCCGAACCGGGGGTCCCGGGTTCGAATCGTGGTGAAGACTGGGATTTTCAACTTTGGAATCTTTGGGCGCCTCTGAGTCCACTCAGCTCTAATGGGTACCTGACATTAGTTGGGGAAAAGTATAGGCGGTTGATCGTTGTGCTGGCTACATGACACCCTCGCTAACAAAAACAGATGAACTTTACATCATCTGTCCTATAGACCACATTGGTCTAAAAGGGGAACTAGTTAGGCCAGGTTCACATCTAACTTTACATTCACTTACACCTATCCTTTGATCTGCGGGACCGTTGGGGCACTACACAAGATCTGTTAACCTTCTTTCTCCATTCTTAACTCTCATTTGTCTTTGATATAATTTCCTTTGGATGTTCTTTCTGAAAATATTGAAGCCTGCCTATAAGGACCTTTTCGGGGGCCGATTTTGAGTTTGTGTTTCCACACAAACTGTCTTTTGTAACCTTGTTTTTCTTTGATTCATGTGTTGTCATTGAGAGAAATAATAGTGCAAAGTTTTAACGTGATCAGAGAATGGGACGTTGGAGAAATAATGTGTAGAAGATTCCACCCAGACAGACAGACAAAGTTGATACAAGCTTTGTATAAAAAGGGAAAACAAGGTTTGTAAATGTAGCTAGATAATACAACATAGAATTAGGGTTTATAAAAAGAAATTTCTATAAATCAAATAGGAACGTAGAAAATTAAAATGTTATTTAACCTTGGTTAGGCCAATAATAGAATATGCATCCTCTGTTTGGGACCACTCAACTCAAGAAAACATTAACAAACTGGAGCAGACACAAGAAGAACAGTGAGATTCAAAACAAACGAATTTTGAAATTTGACTAGAGTAACACCTTTAGTAAAATCACCAAATTTAGCAAGCCTTCAGGACAGAAGATTCTAAAGTAAAGTAGCAATCATACATACAACACTGAACCATAATCTTCAAATACAAAACAAAATCTAATAAAATACTCTGAAAGACACAAAGATAAAGGCACATTCCTCGTCCCATATGCTAAGACAAATTTGTACAAATACTCCTTCTTCCCTAATGCTATTAGAGCATGGAATGGGTTGCCTGAGCTAGCCAGGAACACCAGTGACTTGGTAGAATTTAAGTCATTGGTTAACATGCATGACTAAATGCATGACGCGTAGGACGTAATCATCTTCTTTTTTGAAGTAACGTCTGTATTATATAAGATAAGATAGAATAAAATGGCCTAATACCCTTTAAGGAAAAGTACGCATATAATCTTTACTACAAGATAATGAAAATGAAAACATCACATAATGTACATTAATTTACTTGATAGGGTAGACATCAGATATATACATAATGTAGGTATAAAGTTGGTATATGACACACACACAAAATTAAAAAAAATGTATTTTTTTCTCCTGCCATGAAGTGGTCAAGTTAACTGGATTGCTGGGTCATCAAGTGTCGAGTGTTTAGGACTTTATATATAGTCGAAAATATAAATGAGTATCATCAACGGGCGACAAAATAAGAGCAACAGAACCAGGGGCTAAGAATCAATGTGACAGAACCAGCGCGCTAGAATCAAGGCGACAGAAACAGGGCGACAGACATTGTTATATCAGCCCGTTAAGTGTGTCGCCCTTATATGAACAATTGGCAATACGTGTATTCCCTTTGTAAAGTATTGGATCATGGATTGTCCACTGAATATGGTCAGGTAGTAATCCTGGCTAAATCAAAGCCCATTTGTGACATGCCCTTCTTAAAGTGCAAAAGTGTTAGATTTAGTCCAGCCATGTACATGGCGGAGAGGGGAGAACAAAATGTCCGCTAAAACTATTTCAATGAGATGGAGCCGCGCTTTGGTGTTTCGATAGGCTAGGTTGTATCATAATCCCACGCAACAGAAGGGCAGGTAAGCGGAAGACGGACTGTGAATTAGCCCCAGTTATCACCCTTCTTTCTCAGACCTCTTTTTATCCGTTGAAGAAGCAAGGTAAGCCCCGGTCATTTATGGTGAATTAATTGATAAGTACAGAGGGCGCCACAAGGCACTGTTAACTTTTTGTTAATAGTTGGCACTGGTCAACGACTATTTCTCGCCACGTAGGTAGCATTTTGTCTTTGAGACACCGCGCTCCGTATTGTCTCTATCTTAAAAGGCTGGCTTCGATGTTAACATATACCTACGACTCATAACCAAGGTTTATAGTTTTAATTTTTGTTAGTTCATACTGTTTGGAAAAGTTGAGAGGTCACAAAGATGTACAAAATTGTGTGTGTGTGTGTGTTTGTTGTCGGAGTTTCTTTGATGACATACTGTACAGCGAAATAGTGACCAAGAAATCACATGCTATAAATAGATTTTTTTTTTGTTAGTGTTTAGTATGGAATGGAACAAGTTGGTATCTACAGTGAAAGAAAACAACTCACTTTCTTATGCCTATTGTATTTGATAGGAGAAGTGTATTCAAGTGGAGAAGGTCACTTTGACACAATCTTCTTTCTTTCTTTTACTTAGGAAAAGTTTCTCTTTGATTCATATATTCTGTTGACCTGTTAATAGAACAATGCCACAAGTGTGTGAGGCTACCACAGTGCCACTAGTGTGAGGCTACCACAGTGACTGAAGGGTGAGGCTACCACAGTGCCACTAGTGTGAGGCTTCCACAGTGACTGAAGTGTGAGGCTACCACAGTGCCACTAGTGTGAGGCTACCACAGTGTCACTAGTGTGAGGCTACCACAGTGCCACTAGTGTGAGGCTACCACAGTGACTGCAGGGTGAGGCTACCACTGTGACTGCAGGGTGAGACTACCACAGTGACTGCAGGGTGAGGATACCACAGTGACTGCAGGGTGAGGCTACCACAGTGACTGCATGGTGAGGCTACCACAGTGCCACTAGTGTGAGGCTACCACAGTGTCAGTAGTATGAGGATACCACACTGCGGGTAGCGTGAGGCTACCACATTCCAGAATTATAACTTAGCTATTCCAGTCAGGTGGCTCCAAGGTTTGGCTACATTTTTGTTTGTTTCTGACTTTCGCTCAGACAAACTTTAAATAAAAAAAAACATTTCCATTTTTTTCTCGTTTTGAGCGTTCATCTGAAAGCAATCTCTGTGAGTCTTTCACCCTCACACTCCATCTTGGTGGCGCGGTGGCTGAGTGGTTGAACGCTTGGCTTTCAAACCCGGAGTTCTGGGTTCGAATCTCGGTGAAAACTGAAATTTCGAATTTCGGGATTTTAGGGCGCTCCTGAGTCCACCCATGTCTAATGGATACCTGACGAGTTGGAGAACGTTGTGCTGGTCACATGACATCCTGACGTTAACATCTTCGGCCCTTTAGATCTCAAGGTCTGAAAGGGGAACTTTTACTTACACACTCCATTTGATACACTCCCTCTCTCGCACTCTCTCACACACTTTCTTAAGTCATATACATTGTCTCTCTCTCTCTCTCTCTCTGTCTCTGTGTGTGTGTGTCTCTCTCTCTGTGTCTCTCTCTCTCTGTCTCTCTCTCACATACACTATCTTACTCTCAGTCTCTTTCATATAGAGTTTCTTAATCTTACTGTCTCCTTCTTTCTGACACACACTCTTCTACTCTCTCTATCTCTGTCTCTCACACACTCTCTCACTTCTCCCTTTCCCCTCCCAGATTAGGACAACGCATTTTTTTTAGGTGTTTTACGGTATAAGTAAAAACAAGTATCAAAAAACGTGTAGGCTATTCCTTCCAGTTTTGTGCTAGCTGCCCAATTTCTTTGTTTCCTAATGTCTCAAATGTCAAGTAAACACTATGAATACGCCCCTGCATTAAAAAAAATCGACCTGTATGAAAAAAAAAATTGAAATAGATTTATCTATCTCTATAAATGTGTATAAAACTGTCCCGCACGGAATGAAAGGACAGACTGTGAAATCTATCAATGCCCAGGTTAGCCGCAGGTAAGAGAAAGGTTAGCTCCAGGTGAGAACCAATCGATACGTCACCGGGGCTAAACGTCGATGTAAACATATCTCTTCCACTATAAATGTTTTCGTTGCGACATCTTCATGGCGTCCTACAAATGGAGTACTTCACGTGACCTTTGTCTTAGAACACGTGGGCCCCGACCAACGGCTTGGCCTGCACTTCCGTAGGGAAAGGATTATGGGTACACGTTTGACAGCCGTAATGTTAATGGCTTTAATTTGTCAGAAATTTAGTTCATATTTATAAGAAAGTTTTTCAGAGAGAGAGACAGAGAAAGAGAGAGAGACAGAGAGAGAGAAAGAGAGAGAGACAGAGAGAGAGAGAGAGAGAGAGAGACAGAGAGAGAGAAGGGATAAAGGCACATTCTTTGTACCATATGCTAGGACACATTTGTACAAAATGCTCCTTCTTCCCTAATGCTATTAGATCATGGAATGGCTTGCCTGAGTCAGTCAGGAAAACAAGTGACTTGGCGGAGTTTAAGTCATTGACTAGATTGACCCAGGGAGACGCGTTGGTTTTAATCATCCTCTTTTTTGACGTAACGTCTGTATTTTATAAGATAAGATAAGAAAGATGGTTAGGAGAGAGAGAACGAAAATTATAATAAGAGCGAGTATATATAATAGAGACGAAAGACATAAAGAGTGTGTGTGTGTGAGAGTGAGAGAGAGAGTGAGTGACAGAGAGAAACAAGATTACAAAGAAAGTTTGTATATAAACTCAACATCGGCCCCCCGAAGTGGTGCGCTCAGGCAGGTAAAAAGTCAGGTTTCAATATTTTCAGAAAGAATATCAGAAACTATGCACTACAAACTATCAACAGCTACAACCCTATCTCTGTCGACACAAAAAGAAGAGACGTGCTCGTATCAAAAGTGTTGCCGATACTGTTGAATTGTTAGTTTAATGAACGACAGGATACGGAGATTTATTAATGTTATTGTTATTACATTGTTAATATTTATGCGCATTCTATGAACTGATAGTTATGAAGATATAGTTGAATGTGAATCTGACATAACTGATGTCATTCAATGATTATGAAATTTATTTGTTTTGTAAAGGGCTAATATTTCATTCAAAGCCTCAACAAAGAAGTCCTTTCCTTTGCTAAATATGTCTCCCGTGTCATTTTTACTATTAATAGGGAATAGTTGTAAAATAAGGGTATTTTAACGAAAAAACTGCGCATAACTGATTTTCAGAAAAGATAAAAAGCAGCCATTGCATTAGAACTTTAAAAGATATAAAATATCAACGATTTTCAATATCTTTTCTAGTTTCTGAGATCTAAACGGGACGGACGGACAGACGGACAGAACACACATAACTAATAGCGGCTATTCCCCTTTAGGAGGCTGCTGGTAAAAAAGAGAGAGTGATAAAGAAAAAAGAAAGAGAGACCTTGATAAAAAACGAGAAAGAGAAATATATATATATATATATATATATATATATATATATATATATATATATATATATATATATAGAGAGAGAGAGAGAGAGAGAGAGAGAGAGGGAAGTAATTAATAGCAATTGTTACTATTTTTTTTCTTTACACATTCCCATTTTATTTTTCCAATTATGTAATAATGTTTCAGTGTAAAATAATAAATAACAATACAAACATAAATCTTATAAAATCATTTTTTTTTCCTGCGATCCTCTTCTTCTTGTCGGACTAGCCATGGTGAAGGTCATCTCAGACTTGTTTAGACCAGCCAGTGTTGGAGTCCACTGGTATAGCGTTCGGTAGGGAGTAGACCGTGACCTGGTTGACCGGAAACACCATGAATGTCGTCTCATCTTTCTCCTTCCTCAGGGTCTCCTCCAGGTCGTTCTTGCAGTTGAATTGGATCAGGGGCGTCTCCAGGAAGTCTACGGCAGTCATGGCTAGGGTCTTGGCCATGCTGATGGAGTAGCAGTAAGCTTGATGATGGTCTGTCAGAGAATCAGTGAGAAAAGATTATTTAAACCTGCGTAACAAGGAAAAATAATCTTTAAAAAATAACAACACAGCTTAAAATTGAGTAATTTTATAAATTAGTTTGTATCATTCATGTAATCTAGACTAACAATAATAAATGTGTGAGATTAGAAATATTTTTATTTCATGCTTTTAGCTTTCTCAATGTGCCATGATCATATCACTTGTCTTTTTTAGAAAAAAAAAATAAAAAGGGGGAGGGGGAGAAAAGAACGGGGTATCTGTGTCGATGTTACCGTGATCACTTTGTTAAATGCATACAAAATGTTGTACTGCTTTATTCAAGCTCGAGAGCCCAAGGGAACTAATTCAACTTATACCACCACATCTGTCAAGTACAATTTCTTTCCCCTGTTTGATACCAACAAAATAATTACTTACCAACAGATCATTTACTAATAGATATTTTTTTTCATTGTTTATTGTTTTTTATCAATAAATAAGTGTGCAAAATTTCAACAGTATCCGATATCGGGTCTGGGAGAAATAACGTGTACAGACTGTTTTTTTACTAGACAGAGTGAGCAAAAACAGTGTCTACAATTTATAAGCATTAATGTTTTTTTACCAGGTGCAGGTGAACTATCAGACTAATGTACTTGTTGGTCATGGCGACATTCCTGTATGCGCGCGAATCTTAACTGCAGAATTAGTAAGGGTTAGTTTTATTAGTGAAAACTAATCATTGAAAAAATGAGCTATCTAAAATTATAAAGACTTACACATAAAGGGAGGTAACAGAACATATTATTCGTTTTAAACTTTGATATATTGTTGTCCCCCCTGATATTGCTTTATTTTGAAATATCAACTTTGCATATATTGACTATATCTAAATTAAATTTATTAGAAATATCAAATTAATCATGATAATTATAATAATCATAGTTGTTGTCCCTTTCTTAAGATATTATAAGATTTGGTACCTCCTTGGATTACAAAATTAATCATTGCTGTATTGTAAAGTATATGAAGAACTGAACAGAGCAGGACATTGATTTCAAATTGTGATCACGTGCCATGCCTACGCTAATGTATGCTCTACTGCTACATTGACTATCAAGAAGACAAAGTTTACTCTATATCTTTCACTTCAGTCTTACAAATGTCTATGACGAATATAACCAGGGAAGAGGGCTATTTTAAAAATATGTTCTCTTTTAGAGTGGAGAAATGGGCTTCTTAATTAACAGCTTTAATCTACTCCAGTGTTTCCTAGACTTTTTCCTTAGCGAAACAATTCGCACATTCTGAATATTTAGTTACTTATTTTTTAGATTGATTAATACACGAAGTGGCCTATTGCTTATTATTTTGGAGATTCATTCACAAAGTTGCCTATCGCTTATTTTTTTTGAGATTCATTCACAAAGTGGCCTATTGCTTATTATTTTTGAGATTCATTCACAAAGTGGCCTATTGCTTATTATTTTGGAGATTCATTCACAAAGTTGCCTATCGCTTATTTTTTTTGAGATTCATTCACAAAGTGGCCTATTGCTTATTATTTTTGAGATTCATTCACAAAGTGGCCTATTGCTTATTTTTTAGATTGATTAATTCACTCAGTGAGGCATGGCAGCTGAGTGGTAAAGCACTTGGCTTCCGAATCGGGTTCGAATCCAGGTGAAGACTGGGATTTGTAATTTCTGGATCTTTGGACGCCTCTGAGTTTACTCAGCTCTAATACATGATTTTAGTTGGGGAAAAGAAAAAGGAGGTTGGTCGTTGTGCTGGCCACATGACCACCGTTAACCGTGAGCCACAGAAATATCTGAGGTGTGAAATGGGAACTTTACTTTTTTTTTAATTCATGTAGTGCCCTACTAATTAATTATTCCATTAGTTCGTGGAACATCTATTCAACCCTCGCTAAACACAGTTTGGGAAACACTGATCTATCGGATAACTTCGAAAACTTTAATTTAAAAAAAACAAAAAAAAACCCTAAGGTATTTGACAATTTTTATATGAAAAATAACATAAGAATACTATGAGAAAATCTTTATGCTTAATCAAGATAAGCAAATTGAGCATTTGTAATTTGAAAACTAATCAGAGAAATCAATTTTTGCCAGATGTCGTCTGCTAGAGTGAACAGCAGACGAGTTCTTACTTGCAGCAGATTTGAACTCGGCTGTCCCAACCTCTGCATCGGTTCCGATGAAATAGATTGGACAGACAGACGGAACCACGTGACTGACGTTGGCCAAATCCACTGAGGGCATGACTTGGTGCTTTTTCAGGGGCGTCGCCAAAACTCCACAGTAGTAGGCATTAAGTTGCATGAGGTAGACAAGCGTCTTGTTGTTGATCATACTTCGGTAACTCTTGTCTCCCAGCACCAGTTCTAGCTGTGATGGTTTAATAAAATGTATCATTATAGAGAGAAAAAGACTTTTTAGCCAATTTATAGAGTTACACATTTAAATTGGGTCATATAAATCTTCATTAAATCTTCGTCATTTACATTTTATTCCTTTTCCCTTTATTTAAAACAATGAATTATGCAGGCACCCCTGGATCGAATCTCTGCTCAAAACTAACTGCATCAAATTTAGAGTCAAAAATATTAGTATAAAAGTCGCTAAACTAAATAGTCATAATATAAGTTTTGCTGCTGACAGATGATGTAATACTCATATGCTTCAGTGGCCGATGGTTAACGAGGTTGGCAGAAGGACCAACAGCTCTTAATTCCTAACCCAAGACTGCACTTAATTGGAGATGGGTGGACACACGGGCGCACTACAAAACCAAAGTTGAATATTCAAGTCTTCGTCAGGATTGGAACTCAAACCAGAGACCCATCGATTTGGAAGCAAAGCGATTTAATCATCGGTCAGCACACTCTATTCGTTTAAGTACGGTCAACGTTTTCTTTGCCATGTGTCCAGCCTTACTGCAGCACCGATACATTTTTAAGAAACACGGAAACCAGTTTCGCAAAGCTCCGTAAAAAAAAAACGCAAGGAAAATCCGTTGAACGTCGAGATTATAAGGCGCCCCTCTCATACCACAGCTTTTTAAAAAGAGCATTATGAGCTAACAAACAACCAGACCGACTTGTCTTCACTACGTCACAAGTCTGCAAGTAAGCCTGGATCACGAAGGTTACAACTGATAGACAGCCAATGCCAGAACAAAAGCTGTGGACAAACCACGAGATGGAATTGTACTTGACCTCGCATCCGCTGGACTGAGCCGCGGCGTCAAAGCATGGAAGGATCCGTCGCTCAAGCAGGGCAAGGTCGCGGTCAGTGTGACCTTTGATCTTGATCACTGTCTCACATTGTTTGGGCTCCTTCCCGCCAACATGGCCACCTCGAGTGATGGCCCCTGGAGAAAAGAACAGGAAAGAATAGATACAGATAAATGGATAGAAGAAGAGATACATAGAAAGATGGATAGAGAGAGAGAGAAAGAGGGTGGGGGGTGATGTGTATGTTAATATAAAATAACTCAAACTGAATTTATTAGGAATACAAAATATTACACACAAAGCTCACATTTCGTGGTGGTAACTAGACATAAACAACTTCACCCAGAGGTTATGGATATCAGTAGGAACCTTTTCTTTCATAGATCTCCAGAAATATTCTGTTCATTAGCCAGCAGTTACACATACTGACTATAATGTTTAGTGAGTTGTTTTATGTCAAAAAACTAGCTATTTAAGTGAGAATAAGGATCGAAAAAAAAAAAAGCCTGGGCATTAACTATGGTCAGAATAATGTCGCTCACACTTCGCCCCTCTTCGCGCAGCTTACGTGCCGATAGAAACGAAAGGGATCCGATATAGTTTGTGATCAGCAGGTTCTGTCAGGGTGTAGCACTGTGTGCTTCAAGTTCTGTCAGGGTGTAGCACTGTGTGCTGCAAGTTCTGCCAGGTTGTAGCACTGTGTGCTGCAAGTTCTGCCAGGGTGTAGCACTGAGTGCTGCAATTTCTGTCAGGGTGTAGCACTGAGTGCTGCAAGTTCTGTCAGGGTGTAGCACTGTGTGCTGCAAGTTCTGTCAGGGTGTAGCACTGTGTGCTGCAAGTTCTGTCAGGGTGTAGCAATGTGTGCTGCAAGTTCTGTCAGGGTGTAGCACTGTGTGCTGCAAGTTCTGCCAGGTTGTAGCACTGTGTGCTGCAAGTTCTGCCAGGGTGTAGCACTGTGTGCTGCAAGTTCTGCCAGGGTGTAGCACTGTGTGCTGCAAGTTCTGTCAGGGTGTAGTACTGTGTGATGCAAGTTCTGTCAGGGTGTAGCACTGTGTGCTGCAAGTTGTCTAAGTGTTACCGGCTCCTTATTTTTCCTCAGGGTTGACTCCCGAAGCGCTTCCCATGTTTGGATGTAGCCTCAACGCAGCAGAGGTTTGAATTCAGATTTTTCCTTCTTATAGGTGTGTAGCCAGCCAAAACTAGCAACCCCTCGTGCCCGAAGCTTAATGGTTTAGGCGTCAGTGACTCGCCATTGCCCCTTCAGGGATAGCAGTTTCACCGAACCCAACATCTGGGGCCCTGGGCTACACATGAAGACCAGGAGTTAGACTAGTTGTCTGTTGGAGACACATGCCATTGGAATCATTTTATAAGTAGCGAAATGCTTACATCCGTTACCACGTCCGACAATAACAACCTTCACGGCGGACGAACGCATCAAGAGCAAGAACTATGATATACCTTCAGCCACCCAGTGAGGACCAAAGTGTTCTTTCATTGCCAGCATGTTGCTGTAGGCGTGCACGGCAGCGTCCAATGCGTTTTTAGCTGGAGCAAAGCTGTCTTCCTTCACAACGGCTGCTAAACCAGAATATGTAGCACGGTAGCTGTTGGGAAGAAAAAAATTTAATAGCACATTTTTCTGTATAAAACTTGATTATTTAATTACTACTAATTAATTAACTAATTGGTTATTTTAAAAAATGTATGCGTGTGTTGTCATCGACCAAGAATATTCGTGCGAAGTTTCAACAAGATCAGAGAATGGAAAGGGGGAGAACTAACATGTCAAACATTTTCACCAGAGAGAGAGAGACTGAATAAGTTAATATAAGCTCCCTAAAAACTAGCCCCGCCCATGGATGATGTAATCATTATGATGTAAGAGAGTGGGCGAATCCTTTCCGAAATTCTGTTTGCTCGCTATGACTGTGTTTGTACATCTACACTAATCTGACTGTATGTTTAAATCTACACTAACCTGCAGTGGCGTAGATAGTTTGGGGGGGGGGGGGGAGTGAGAAGGGGGGGGGAGAATTTGAAAATCCCCCCCGGGCCCCCAATTGAGGGGCCCCCAATTGAGGGCCCCCAAATGAGTGCCTTTTACATTAAATATTACGCAAACTGCAGCCCCCCTTCCCCCAAAGAGTCGGGCCCCTAAATGATGGCTAATTCCTAGCTACGCCCCTGCTAACCTGACTGTTTGTAAAAATCAATACTAATATGACTTCAGATCTACACTGATCTGACCAAGTATAAATGTACAGCAATAGGAATGTGTAAACTTTCATCATTGGCCTCTTCAGTCGTAGAACGACTATGGTTCATCTCGCACTTCCTCGTGTGGCTGTGGAGCCCTATCCTGGAGAGACACTCCCGTCCGCAAACACCGCAGGCCAAGGTGGCTTTCGCTATCGCTACGGTGGTAGAGGGAGCTGGCCATTTTACGCTTTGTACGTTCTTCAACAGCTGAGACCCATGTTCTTTCGCTGTCCAGAGCTTTCGTGGTCACTGTCTCTCTCCATCAGGTGCGGTCTAGAGCTATGTCTTCCCAATGGTCAGTATTGATGTTTACTGATTTGAGGTCACGTTTTATTACATCTGTGTAACGGAGGTGGGGGCGACCAGTTTTTCTTGAGCCAGTCGCCAGTTGTCCGTAGAGGATCACTTTCGGTTGTCCTCCATCCTGCGAACATGTCCAAGCCAGCGCAACTCTAAAGGTACACTAATCAGACTTAGGACTTACGTTTTTGAAGCGACATACACAGGGTCCCACTCTGTCCTATCCCCGGGCATGGCAGACAGGACAACGTCAATGTCCTTGAAGGCTTTCCTGTTCAACATTTTGATGAGCCAACCCTTGGCAGAGTTTGGACAACCCAGCACACATACCTACAGATAAAAACATAAGATCTAAACACAGATAGTATTTTGTACTTAGATATAAGTTCCAGTAAATAATGTCAAACTATTGGGATTAGCCTAAACAAGCAGACAAATAAAAAAAAAAGAAGCTTATCTAAGGGGAAGAACTCCGCGCTTGCAACTGTATATCTCAATAATGTAGAAGTTATTTACCTTATTAGATATGAAACATAATGGTTAATAACGTGTGATTAGTTGGTAAATTAGTGAATTCTTTTATTGGCACATGTCTTGTTACATTCAATAAATAATTGTTACAAGTTTTAACTTGATCCGAGAATGTGTACAAGAGAAATAATATGTACAATTATCCTGAAACCTACATATCAGGGAAAACTGAAGGATAAGTTTCACTTTATGGTATCAAACAAAACAATTAATTAGAATTAAATAACAGACTAATTGTTAAATTTTTTTTTGATTGATTCATGTCTAGTCTATGCCAATAAATAATTGTTTCAACATAATTCTAACATGAATGTGGGAAAAATTACTGGTACGGAATTCTTATGGACAGCGAGAGTTGTAATAAATAAAACAAAAAGTCTCTCTCTCTCTCTCTGTGTGTGTGTGTGTGTGAGTGAGTGTGTGTGTGTGTTTTTTGGGGGGTTTGAAGGAAAACTGATTAAATAGATATCAACGAATTTTGATTCAAGTGGCTAACACCAGGTCTAGCTGTGGAATTTATTTAAAGTTAGGAGATATCAAAACACACTTGTTTTTAAATTCATTAACTTTCTAAATGTATCGCTTTTAGCACTACAACAAATAGAAAGCCTGTTATGATACTGTGTACTCCCTACTGCTAACATAATAATTAAAGAGTTGTTTCCCTTAGGCCATTGCCCGATTTTAGATAGTGTTTCATTTGGTACAGGAAGTCTCTGCTCTATACATCGCAAGGCCTAAAATTGGAAACAAGTCGATGAGTCTCAAAAGAAAAATATGTGTTTTTTTGGTATATGTGTGTATTTTATGTGTGTGCGTGCGTATAAACTGCTACACAATCAAAGAATCATAAAAATGTGTATTTTGTAAACTTGGATATCGTAAATTTTGTTTTTTACCGTTTTTTTTTTTATCAAAAGACATTTTTTATAACTTTATAATAATGGGAGCGATGTCTGCTTCACATGTATAAACAAAACGCTAATGACAGCCTGTTGTATTCTTGATTTATTACTGAAATTCAAAACCTACAGACTAATTGCCAAGGCCAAAAATGCAATATATATATATATATATATATATATATATATATATATATATATATATATATATATATATATATATATATATATATATATATATATTGAATTAGTCCCCTTGAACCAGAGTGAACAAGTTTTTTCTTTTATGTATTAAAAAAGTGATCACGCTAACATTCACTCAGATACCCCCTTCTCTCCCTCATCATTTTTCCTTTTCCCAAATTGTCCAGGCAAGTGATAGAATCATAGCGCATCGAGAAAGCTAAAAGCAGGACATTGCGTTAAACAAAATAATTATTGGTAAAATTATTTCTAATCGCACAGATTTATTATTGTTAGTCTATTGTCTAGATCTATAACAAATTTGATTACATGACTGATCCAAACTAATTGATTTTACTACATTAATAGTAAGTTAATATACGCTTTTTTAAAAAGTATTTTTTTTTCTAATTCTTTTTGTTTTGTTTTTGTAAGTTTTAATTGCTTTTTTAAAATATGAAAGCTCCTCTTTGAGGTTGAGGCCATGGGCGGAGTCTCGTCTACACTGCATTAAATCTAGCACTGAACGTACAATTTGTTATTAGGTCTCTACCTTCTTATAGTCTTTTTTTTTTTAGAGCTTTCTAATTTTTTTCACACTGTTATTAAAATCATGAGGACATGCTTGAGTTTTATCAGCTTAAACACGTAGCTCTAGATATAATATCTGGTTATTATATAATTATTTGTTATTATATGTTACTATATACGTTGTTATATGTTGTTGTTGTTGTTGTTTTTTTTTTTTTTGTATTTTTTACCTTTCCAATTTCAGCAGACGATGTTCTGATGATCGATTTAATGGCTATGGCGGTGCCTACTGCGGTGAGAGCCTGGAGGTTATTTCCGTTCACGTGACCTAGCTTGCGGTGAGCGTCGAAGCGGCATATCACGCAGACGTTTGGCCTCTTTTTCCCGCCAATTTCATTTTCCCCGAAGTCTGCTCTGAAGGCAGTGCTCATACCGCGGTAATGCTTCGTCACTGAAAACTCATGACTGACCAAGAAATTGACGATAGTTTCGCAGCTCTTCACCTCCTAGAAACCAAAAAAATAAATAAACTTAAAACAAAGTTTAAATATCACAATTATTCAACTTATGAAAATATTCTTGTCTAATGAGGATAAACATTATATCACGCGGTAATAAATGCAATCAAGACTTAGATGAGGAATAATATGCTAGTCTTCATACACCTGTTTAATCACAAAGATTTTATTAATACAATCCTGATGTCATCACACTTTTCGTATGCATAAAGTATAGGAAACAATTGAATGTTATTTGACTTTCTGACGGAATAAAGAGATAGTCTTTCTTAATTTAATAAATACCGGTGTGATAGTTAGAGAGAGGGGATGGGTGTGTAAGACAGAAAGACGTGTATTTGAACAGTCTGTTCAAGTTACATTCAAGTTGAACATTAAGAATAGAATACGCTTACATCGATTCAGCTGTACTAGTTGTTTAGAAACATATACCAACGACACACTAACAAGGTAATAGTAGCGCCCTAAGAGTTTATCCAGCTCCAAAACCTTGGGGTGAATCCGTACACAGTATCACTCGACCTGCACCCGAGCTTTGAGGTAAAATAGCAAGTCTCCTACCCGAGCACTACGGTAGAGTAAACCTTCGTGCCCCATTCTTTTTAAAATTCATACCAGGATTAATAACGACCCAGTGCCTATGTCTTTACAAATGGACATGGGATGTAATCAGAGCGTGCTATGCCATCCCACAGAAAAAAAAAATATGTAAAAGATGGAGCATAGATCTGCCGCCACTTTCCCGCTAACATTTCAATGTCGAAAAAGATCCATATCGCATTATTCGCTTTGGGTTGTAGAAAGATAGAAAACTAAACAGAGCAAGGGAAAAAAGCGACACCGTAGAGTACCCCCCCCCCCTTTCATTTTAGCATTGACGACAGTCCCAGGCCATAAGACCAGATACACACACACTGACATCAAGTATTTACTGAGTAATGTCTCAATGAATTTATTGGTTTTAGCCATTTGCCTTATACATACGTAGTTACGCAAATGTTTAGGCATATTTCATCGATGTTTTCTTATTTTATTTGTTTCAGACATGCTCTCATTAATAAAGATTAGTACGTCCTAGCCCCATACCTCCCGCAGGACGGAAGTGGGAAATGGCGGGCAGAGTTCGGGGCCATCGTGACGTCAGCCCAAATCGCATACAACACGACCAGGCAGACATCTAAAACATGACTCTAGCATATAGTTAAATCTACCTAATGAATGGTGCTTAAGTAGAATTCACCTTTCCACCTGGCTCAGACAACCGCCATAATTTTTTGCCGAGGCTGATTAAATCTTGCTCGTATTTCTCAATCTCCTGGCACGCCGCAGACTTGAGTAAGTCCATGTCTGTTGTCAGATACCCTTTAGCAGGTCAGCATGGTCAGGGCTTGATCATCCTGTTCGTTAATAGATTAAAAAGGTTTTTATTTTGATGGGTCAGTGTGACGAAATGATAGAGCGAGCACGGGTTCTTGCTCTTGTGGCAGAGGGCTCGGGTTTGAACCAAGTATTAGTTCCACATAATTTAAGATCAACCAGGTCCAAGTGGGTGGGTGACTTAGACCCTTCCGCACTATTCGGCGCATTAAATGTCAGCAGTATTTGAAGCCTCTTTCCAACTGGTGCACACTTCCCTGAGAACTTGGAATGAACCGGGCATTGGACTACCTAGTCATCAAGATTTGGTCTCCGAGACAGCATGTTACCTCATAGCTATGTTTAAAACTTCCCGCTTCTGTAGCAACTGCAGGCTTTAAAACAACTATAGAGTGTCGTCCACCTCTCTCATGCATAATTTCAAATGTCAGTTAATGATATATGACGCATGTATTTACAATTATAAGCAAAGTCTTTTGGTCACATTAATCAATTTAGATCGTATCCACCAGAGAACAGGATATGATTCCAAAGTGAGACTGAAGACAGAAAGCAGGGCCGGCCTTACCAATTTGCGGGGCCCAGTTGGCTGGACGTTTGTGAGGCCCCTAATCTATTTTTTTTACAATAACAAGTATTACTATTAATTAGATCATTAAATGAACATTTGTCGTACAATTTGCATAGGAAGCAACTCAAACGCAATCGTGGGTTAATTACGATACACTACATATATTAACCCTTTAAGTCCTACATCTTTTAAAAGCCTAACCAAGAGCCTTGACTGATAATGATATGCTTATTTTACGTTGTGGGGCCTCTGCCAGGCGCGGGATCCAATTTGGAGCAACCGATGAAATCGGCCTCGGCCCTGCCCTGACTAATAGAACGGGGGGACGACCGTATGCCTAAGACAATCTTTTCTGGAGACGCTTCTTAAAGAAACGATCAGGCGTCAGATTGTCATTACTGGCCTAGAGGGGAACCCTCTGGAAGCAAATGGACAAAATACGTTTTCGAAAGAGTCAGCTGGAATAAAATCGTACAAAAGCTGCAGTGCGAATATTTGAGATTAAAAAAAAAAAAGGCTATTGAAGAAGGAGAAGGCGTTAAGAGAACTTGAATCTATGTCAGGCAAATAATGATCGTATGGCTAGGCCAGAGTTACTAGATCTAGATCTATGTCAGGCAAATAATGATCGTATGGCTAGGCCAGGGTTACTAGATCTAGATCTATGTCAGGCAAATAATGATCGTATGGCTAGGCCAGGGTTACTAGATCTAGATCTGTGTCAGGCAAATAATGATCGTATGGCTAGGCCAGGGTTACTAGATCTAGATCTATGTCAGGCAGAAAATGATCGTATGGCTAGGCCAGGGTTACTAGATCTAGATCTATGTCAGGCAGAAAATGATCGTATGGCTAGGCCAGGGTTACTAGATCTATGTCAGGCAGATAATGATCGTATGGCTAGGCCAGGGTTACTAGATCTAGATCTAGTAGATCTACGTGTAATACTGCACTCTTCTTAATCTTCGTATTTGAAGAGAAACTTTTTATTACCTAAAAAAACAAATTGCGCTTCTTAAATAAATAATTAATTGATTTTTTAGAAAATTAAGAAATCTGTGTCGCAGTGTTTCTGTTGTTTTGCTCTTCTCGAGTCACTCAGACACTTCAGTTTGTATTCAAAGTCTATACAGTAACACCTTCAGTAAAATCACTAAATTTAGAAAGCCTTCAGGACAGAAGACTCAAAAGTAAAGTAGCAATTATACATAAAACACTGAACCATAATCTTCAAATACAGAAACAAAATTTAATAAAATACTCAGAAAGACACAAAGATAAAGGCATATTCCTCGTCCCATATGCTACGACAAATTTGTACAAATACTCCTTCCCTAGTGCTATTAGAGCATGGAATGGGTTGCCTGAGCTAGCCAGGAAAACCAGTGACTTGACAGTATTTAAGTTATTGGTTAATATGCATGACTGAATGCATGACGCGTAGGACGTAATCATCTTCTTTTTTGAAGTAACGTCTGTATTATTAGAGTATATAAGATAAGATACAGTTTACGCTTACAAAATCAAAGTTCAGTTTGGATCGCGTGTAAAATCATGAAAACTTACACTTGTATTACGATTGCTTCTTGAGTTGTAAGTAGGAATCAAGTACTCACGTAATGTTAACTCATAGAATCTCTGGTGTTTCATGTAACATAAAGACTTGTATATAAAGCTAGAGGTCTAGCACCTTGAGTGCTTTACAAAGAAAAACAGGAAATGTTTTTTTTTGACGCAAGTTTTGAAGTGCAAGGAAAGGGAAAAATAAAACTTGTTTGGATAGACATGCGTAGAGTTTTTCATGCGCACAAGTTCATTTTAACTGAGAATTTATAGATTTTCAAAATTGAAAATATAAACATACTTTAAAAGAAAGCCTTATAATAAGTTTGGTGTAATGCAAATATTGTAAGACAAATTTCCATACGGACAATAAAGATTATTATTATAAAAGAGCGAGTATTCATTCTCTGTCGAAGCCAGGGTCGAGTTTCGTTAAATAGAAACAAAATTCATCGTAGTCCCTTTATCAGTTCCCACCGAGGAATTTTCTGGTGATGTGGCAGGTCTGCAGAAGTACCGCCCTCTGACAGGCAACGAGAATGTTCCTAGGAATGCCAAGGGCCTTGAAGGTATCTGTAAGGTTAGTTGTTATTATTCCCTCGGTTGATATGACAATAGGGTATATTGTTATTTTAGATAATTTCCATAAACGCTTAATCTCCAAGCCAAGGTTCCCATATTTTCGTTGTTTTTCCAGCTCAGTTTTTTTAAAATTATGAGATAGTGGTACGGCGATGTCAATAATGGTAGCGCCTTTTCTTTTTTATCAATGAGCAGCAAATCAGGGCGATTAAAATCTACCGTTTTGTCAGTCAAAATAGGCCTATCCCAGTACAGTAGATGATCCGTAGACTCGAGAACCTCTTGTGGTGAGTATTTGTAATATGGAGGAGTATCCTTACCGATCAAATTGTGTGTCAAAGCCAAGTGCTGGTGTATTAGCTTTGCAACTTGGTTATGGCGACCTAGGTAGGCAGATTCTGATAGGGCTGATCATCCCGCCATTATGTGTTCAATTGACTCACCCACATTTCCACATTTTCGGCATTTGTCAACATTATTGAGTTTTAGGATATGTTTCTCGTAATGTTTTGTCCTAATTGCTCTGTCCTGTATTGCTGTAACAAAGCCTTCAGTTGCAGGGTAAGGGTGACCTGCTTTTAGCCATGCTAAGGAAGCAGCCTTGTCAATGTTGTTCCCATGTAATAAAGCCGGGAATTTTCCGTGGAGTGTTTTTTCTTCCCATTAGCGAATCTCATGTCCTACGTCGTCCAAACCGACATTAACGTCAACATTGTGTAGGTTCAGAGGGGTTGCTTCGGAGTCATATTTGCGTAGGAAGGAAACAAGTTCATTGCTGGAGGCGTGCAGTTTTGATCGTATTTTTGAAACTTGCGTCGTACACAGTTTGAAGATGTTCTGTTCGGCCTCCATCCTTCCGGGGCAGGTATAGCCTTATGGTGGAGGGCTTGGGGTGTAAACATCGGAATTCGGTTAATAATTTCCTCGTGAGTCTGTCAATGTCATGTAGGTCTGCATCTGTCCATTTGATGATACTGACCATGGTAAGGAGCACTGGGACGGCCCAGCTATTTATTGCCGTGATGAGGTTACTACCAGACAGTTTTGTGTTGAGAATTTTATTTACTCTTATTATTGTTTACTCTACTTATTATTATTATTATTATTATAAATTAGTTTGGATCAGTCATGTGATTAAATTTGTAATAGATCTGTATTATATAAGATAAGATCTAAACATCTAAACAAAATAATGAATCTGTGCGATTAGAAATATTTTTACCAATGGACCTCATTCACCAATCGTAAACAAACAACATTTAGCCACGTGATTCTCTATCTCTTCTATACAATTACGTAACAAAATGACTCAAGAGTCTTGAATTGTAGAAAATTTACTCTTCAAGTCAATGTAAACATAAAAGTGACATTGTTAACAACATAGGCATTAAGTATTCAAAGGCTCTATAAATAAACATTTTAGAATTATTTTTTTTTAAATAGCATTGCCTCATTTAGTCTCGTTTCTAGAGCCTGACTTTCTCTTGTCTCAACACAAACATAATGTCATTCATATCTCTTCAAGTCTCTTTTTAAATGTGATACTCATTTCTGCACTCACACATAGATACATGCGTGCTAACACTTAGCCTGCCGGGGACACTACAAATCGTTCACAGACATTTCATTCATCGACAAATCGTTCACAGACATTTCATTCACCGACAAATCGTTCACGACTGTTCGTTCTCTCAATCACACATAAATACATTCTTACACTTAACCTGCATCAGTGTTGCTCTGTACCAGTGTTGCCCTGCATCAGTATTGCCCTGCACCAGTATTGCCCAACCGTTTTTTGACCAAGGTGCCATGGTTCACGTGCCTCTTCACCAATGGAACCGATCTTGTACGGTTTTATTTTGAACTGTGGGCAGACGATTCAAAGGGCTGGATATCACCGGATGTGGACCGCGGGCTGTAGATTGGGCAACACTGGCCTACATTCATTCAAACATAAAATACCAAACTCTAAATCTCAGGCCTAAAACACACTGAAGAGACTCTGGAATGAAGCACAAAGTGGCCAGAATAGTCTCTCTAGTTGAAGTCAAAACAATTAACTTCAAATTAAAAAGCCAAACTGGCATTATTCGTTGTCTTCCTTAATTAGGTCAGCAGCTTTTTCAGCAATCATGATTGTTGGAGCGTTGGTGTTGGCAGAGACCAGTTGAGGCATGATTGAAGCATCGGCGATTCTCAGGCCGTCTATTCCTTTTACTCTGTACAGATAAACGTGGAAATTATAAAGCAATAATATGTCTAGTACGACTCGATACAAGCCTAGTCTACCCAGGGCCCTGTAATCCAATCTTGTATATTTCTCTTTAAACATAACTAAGGTTAGCTTTATAGACCGATATCATTTTTTACATAGTCAACGTTTACTTAGAATCTAGGAATGCGCAGATTAAAAAGATAAGTTATTAAAGATTTTCATCAATGTCGAAAAAAACTAAAAATAACTAGCTTTTTGGTGTATCCGGCGTACAGAATAAAGGAAGGGTTGATACTTGATAAACTAGGTTTTTTTTAGGCATACAATTTCTGTGTGCACTTTTAAGCACTGCTGAATCCATTTATTAAGCTCTTCAGTTTATTGTACAGAATAAGTTAAATAGGGTGGAAGTATTCTAATCTTATACATTACAGACGTTGCATCAAAAAAAGAAGATAATTACGTCCTACGGATTTCTTGTGTCAATCTAGTTATGAATGTTAATCAGTGACTTAAACTCTGCCAAGCCGTTGGTTTTACTGGCTGATTCAGGCAACCCTTCCCATTCTCTAATGGCACTAGGGAAGATGGAGCACTTGAACGAATTATATCTAGCATATTGAATAAAGAATGTGCCTCTATATTTGTGTTTGGTTTTTCTATTTGTAAGTTATAGTTCGAAGATCAACTACTACACATAGAATGATATTCAAATTAGAGCTGGTTTTTTTTTCAGTTGGCAACAGTGAAGTTTAATTTAGCGTCCTTGACATTGTTGACTTTTATCGTGAACATGTTGTCATTAAGGGGAGGTAATGACACATTTTGAAAGTTCTATTATTGTTATATTGTAAAGAAATGTGATATTCTTAGTTTGCTTTGTTACAGTGAACAAGTACGATTACTAAAGTGGACACTTACCGCAGTCGACTGTCCACTACTGTCTTTGGGTCATTACTGGCTCCCATCCTGCACGTGCCAGACGGATGATGAGCTAGCCATAGTGATTGAAGGTAGAGTTAAACAAACAGAATTACATTATATGCAGAGAGAAATACAGACTTAGTTCATCTTTAGCTACGTTTGCACCCGCCTTTGCTCGGGCTTTTCCGTTATTTGATAAAATGCATCTCTGCTGTTTAGCAGTTAAAATCCATGTCAAGATGCCTGATTTGACCTAAATGTAGTAAACTCTTATTGTAATGCAACTTTACATATCCTAAGATCACCGCTATTATATAAGGAACGTTCGGGCCAAGTTTCATTTAGATTGGTCAAACGGTTTTGATTTCTATAAAGGACATTCATATATTCTCCTTACATTCTACTTTATATATTAGATGGAGAAACTGAACTTGAAGAGATAAAGTGATCAAAGATATTTGATGTTTAAAGATGCAACTTTAGCCTATCCAATGATGAGGCTCAACAAGGCATTGTTATTTCAGATTCACATTCAAGGCTTTGTTAAACCCGAATCTATATACTCTTGGAAGTCATATGAAAAATAAAAGATCTATACTTCAAAGAGAAATCCATGCTCATAGACATTTCTGTCCACTTTGCCCTAAAATATGTTTCAGTCTTTGTTTAAACACAGTAGAAAGTCATTTCAGTTTCACAGGTAGCTTTTCGTCAGTTTGAATCCATTGACTTCTTTCAACTTTGTGTACATGGACAGCTTTAGTATGTTAGGATAATTGCCTACTGGTTACTTGAGTTAGTCATTTTTTACAAACTTTACAAGTTCAAGGTTGTTGGTGAACTACAAGTATTCTGCTGTATCACTTCAATCTGCGCATTAATTTGTCATTCAATCTCTCTCTCCCCCCCCCCCCCCCGACCCAGTCCATACACAGACTAACAACTCTTTCATAATGCACGACTTTAAGCGTGCGTTCTTTTTTTTCACGCCCGAAGCAATGATGGGAAATTGATTTTGTCAGCGATTTTTTATTTTCATAAGCATCTATACTGTATATATACTGTAGTGTATGTCTGCGATGTATTAGGCATACTATACTGTAGTGTATGTCTGCGATGTATTAGGCATACTATACTGTAGTGTATGTCAGCGATGTATTAGGCATACTATACTGTAGTGTATGTCTGCGATGTATTAGGCATACTATACTGTAGTGTATGTCTGCGAT
This sequence comes from Biomphalaria glabrata, assembly GCF_947242115.1. NCBI lineage: Eukaryota > Metazoa > Mollusca > Gastropoda > Planorbidae > Biomphalaria > Biomphalaria glabrata. The sequence continues at coordinate 10,021,036 of NC_074722.1, forward strand.
GTATTAGGCATACTATACTGTAGTGTATGTCTGCGATGTATTAGGCATACTATACTGTAGTGTATGTCTGCGATGTATTAGGCATAGTATACTGTAGTGTATGTCAGCGATGTATTAGGCATACTATACTGTAGTGTATGTCTGCGATGTATTAGGCATACTATACTGTAGTGTATGTCTGCGATGTATTAGGCATACTATACTGTAGTGTATGTCAGCGATGTATTAGGCATACTATACTGTAGTGTATGTCAGCGATGTATTAGGCATACTATACTGTAGTGTATGTCAGCGATGTATTAGGCATACTATACTGTAGTGTATGTCAGCGATGTATTAGGCATACTATACTGTAGTGTATGTCTGCGATGTATTAGGCATACTATACTGTAGTGTATGTCTGCGATGTATTAGGCATACTATACTGTAGTGTATGTCAGCGATGTATTAGGCATACTATACTGTAGTGTATGTCAGCGATGTATTAGGCATACTATACTGTAGTGTATGTCTGCGATGTATTAGGCATACTATACTGTAGTGTATGTCAGCGATGTATTAGGCATACTATACTGTAGTGTATGTCAGCGATGTATTAGGCATACTATACTGTAGTGTATGTCAGCGATGTATTAGGCATACTATACTGTAGTGTATGTCAGCGATGTATTAGGCATACTATACTGTAGTGTATGTCTGCGATGTATTAGGCATACTATACTGTAGTGTATGTCAGCGATGTATTAGGCATACTATACTGTAGTGTATGTCTGCGATGTATTAGGCATACTATACTGTAGTGTATGTCTGCGATGTATTAGGCATACTATACTGTAGTGTATGTCAGCGATGTATTAGGCATACTATACTGTAGTGTATGTCAGCGATGTATTAGGCATACTATACTGTAGTGTATGTCAGCGATGTATTAGGCATACTATACTGTAGTGTATGTCTGCGATGTATTAGGCATACTATACTGTAGTGTATGTCAGCGATGTATTAGGCATACTTACATGTCATTGCTAGAAGGTGTGCGTAACATTTCCAATACGCTTCTGAGTTAAAGGAGTGGTTCTCACACCCTGGCACAGGGGCTCGGTCTACAGTGGCACCCATCCTTTGGAACGGTTCCGTCTTGATAATTCGTAAGGCTAGCTGCATCGCTGATAAAAAGATAAACTTACACTCATTAAATAGTTGGATATCCATGAATTTACATCATTGTCAATAGACTTTTACTCTATACTAGTATACCAATGGAGGTACGGCACTGAAAACAAATGGCAAAGAAAGAAATTTTGGGTTATTAGACGAGGGCGCATCATAGTATTGATTTAGTGTGCAAAAGACGTTAAGAGTGTATCTTTTAAATCGATCAATGCTTACGAGGGTATCATGTGGCAAGTACTACGATCATTGGCTTCTTTTTCCCTAACTATGCGTTGCATAAGATGGAATCCGATGCGTTCTAAAATCCATAAAGTAAATTCCCAGCCTTGACATGGACTCGAACTGAAGACTCAAAAGAAACAATCTCGCATTCCTATCGGGTGTTTCAAGACCGTTTCACTATTAATAGTCCTTGCTACTATATAAACTATCATATGTTCCTTCATAAAGATGATTATTTCTTATGAGTATACATGTGTTAATCTAGTCATGTATGCTAATTAGAGACCAAAGCTCTGCTAAGTCATTGGGTTTCCTGGCTGATTCAGGCAACCCGTTCCATGCTTCAATGCAATTAGGTAAGCATGAGTATGTTTATTAGGTTCTATTTCTTTGTATTTTTTAAAGTTATGGGTCAGTGTTTAATATGCTATTGTTATTTAACTTTTTATTCTTGGTCCTTGTCTCTAAGTGTAATGGTTTAATTAATGATGGTACTCTAGTCAAATGTGAATACTGATTTGTTAGAATTATTTCTAGGTTGACTATTGTTGTTTTTTTTTGCATTGATGGAACAAAATACAGATTCTAATATTGGTCTGGCAAAAGGTAAAAAGTATTTTAATCTTATGTTCTTGCTTGACCTGTAAAACATATTCTTTTAATAAAGCATAATTTGATTTTCTAATTAATTTGTCCATATGGGGATTTTATGAATTTTTTTTTTAAGAAAGAAAGTTGTTAATTTTTTTTTTACTCTTAAAAACTTGTGCCATTTTTTTGTCTAGAAAGAATGCTCAAATTGGATTTATACTTTTAGTCTATTTTGGGATGCGCAGTGGCTGAGTGGTAAAGAGCTTCGCTTCCGAACTGGAGGGTCCCAGGTTCGAATTCTTGTGAAGACTGGTATTTTTTAATTTTGGGATCTTTAGGGCGCATCCAAGTCCACCCAGCTCTGCTCTAGTGGGTAGCAGACATTAGTTAGGGAAAAGCTGGTCGTTGTGCTGACGATATGATACCCTCGTGAACTGTGGACATTATCTACCCAATAGATTGCGATGTTTATTCGTCTATTTTGATTTTAGTTTCTGAACATTTTGCATCGGATTTTCGTTTTTTTAACACATGTATAATAATTACAGACTTAAGACTAGCAGGCGCGTACCTTTGACTAGTGCACCAAGGTCGTCTGGATCAGCCAAATATGCTGGATCTATTGCTGGATAGTCCAGTGGATCTGATGACTTAAGCCGTAATGTTCCTCTGCTCTTTGGCTGCAGGATACATGGCAGTAGCAAGAATCCAGTTCTGTCGGACGAAAGTCTCCAGTTCTGTATTAACTGCAAATGAAAGGTTCATCTTTAACATTCACTAGAACCTGGATACTGCTACTGTCACACAATTACACGTGGCAATGGCAACAACTTAAATTGAAACGTTTTTTTGTTTTTTTTCGTCAAAATGTTTTTTCAGCACTGGGTGTAATTAGACCCTATAAATAGCTCATAACGTCCAAGGAATGACTGTAATCAACTAAGCAATTATCGCAATCAAGAATATTCCAGAAGCTAATGTTAGTTTGTATACCTATTTATAAGAAGCAAGAATCATGAATTTTGGGTTTTATGAGTTTTATGCCGGTGTATTTTAACTTGGATATAGTGTGAGCTAATTCATTTAATATGTGAATGATTATTTTTTGTTTAAACAATCGACTCTTTCAATAGGAATTCTATAAGTACCATACTAATTAAAATATCTCTGGCTACACAAACAACAACTGGGGTACGAACATATATCTTATCGTATAGTTGTTTGCTCTAATCATGTATAGTTATTTCTTATGCACAATTGTAAACAAATGTTGTCACTGAAAATAAAGAGTATTATTATAAGAACGAACCACCTTTACAACTGGGTGGACCCAAATTATGCTCACCGAGACTCGAACTCGAGACCTCTCTCAAAACAAGCTTATTACCACCCGATGACCAGTCCCTAGAAGTGTTAAAAGTATATAACTCCTTGTATCTAGTAAGCGGTAAATGTCTAATAAGCTGCTTAGTTTTTTTCTCATCTACAATTATTTCGAATTCGTAAATGTGTTTCTGATTCCAACGTGCAAAGTTCCCCTTTCAGATCTTGTGGTCTATAGGGCAGATGATGTAAAGGTCATCTGTTTCTGTGGCCTGCTGTTAACGAGGGTGCCATGTGGTCAGCGCAACAACCAACCGCATTTTACTTTTCCCCAACTAATGTTAGGTATCCATTAGAGCTGGAAGGACTCAAAAGAGGGGGGGGGGCAAAGATTCAGCATTCATCAGGATTTGAACTCGGAGCCCCCGGTTTGGACGAAAAGCGCTTTACCACTCATCCACAGCGCCTCCGATTCAAACCCGTTTATTTTCAAAGAGGTTGGGGTTCAAAACTTTTCTTTCTGAACATTTAATCATCGTTGTAAGACAAACCTGAGTGCTAATACCAGGCATGACCTTCATAAACTTTTTTTTAACAAACCTGAGTGCTAATACCAGGCAGGACCTTCATTAACTTTTTTTTAACAAACCTGAGTGCTGATACCAGGCAGGACCTTCATAAACTTTTTTTTAACAAACCTGAGTGCTGATACCAGGCAGGACCTTCATAAACTTTTTGTCCGGGTAGGCGCCCACTAGAACGAGTTGAACGTCAGGCTGGGGGAGGTTGGGCTGCGTTTTCAGGTAAGCCACAGCGTCATTTCCGCCAGGTGAAGTAAGTGGACCTTGGAAAATGGATAACTCTGTTAGTTTGTGTGGTCTAATAGTAGACTAAAAACTAATCTTAACCCCACTCTCCTATAGACAAAGGGAAATATTCCCGATGCGCCTTAAACAGGTTGGTTACTAGTCTTCTCGATTTTGTTCTTAGAAGTCCCCAGCAGTCGCTAGGGTAAATAAAGATTTTGGAAAATTCAGTTATTCTAAACATGATTTGATTTTTGATTTGAGGCACATCGGCACAATTTAGGCCATGTCGTGCCTGCAGTCCCTTAAGGACTACTCTCTCTCTAAACAACAAGGGCCAGATTCTATACAGTCATATAATTAAAATCAAGGTCTATTCACAGTTAAAATAGCAAAGGTAGTAAAAATTTAAATATTTGGTAAAAAATCTAATGTAAATAGTGCATGTTCACAAATTCAGAAGTCAGATCTTCGTAGATAGCCCCACTTCCCGAATAAAGCCCACTACCTTCCCAGGGTCGACGTTATCAAATAGTGTTTTTAAATTAGTGGCTCTAAAATATTTCGCCCTGACATCCTGGTATCTGGGGCAGTTATTCTAAACAAAAAATTAATATAACTCTTGGTAAGAATTAATACAGTAAAAAAAATGTTTAAATAGAAACTAAATCAGGCTTCCTTTACTCTCAGATAGATTATCGGGGCTGTAGTTCAACAATGCAAACAATTTTGTTCAGAATGCAATAACATTAAACGAGAACTTCCTACAACAAGAAATCAGTGACGAGATTTATGAAGGCACCAAGAACATGGCTGCCTTGCCCTGTGGTATGCGCTTCTCGCTGTCCTAACGACGGTCCCGAGTTTGAATATCGCTCCATGCCATCTTCTGATATTCTTAAAACAATGAGAAGAAGAATGCGCTAGAGTTTAATAATCATTTCTGAAAGAGCTTTTGAAACAACATAAAGATTTCAAAAAATCAAAATGGGAAGCTTCCTAGCAACAAAGACTATGACCTAGACTTGGAAGAGTTAATCAGTGAGGCTAAGACAGTCAGGGATAACACAGAATCAATACCCTGAAAGGAAATGCAGATTTGTAGTTCTATTGGGCAGATGATGTAAAGGTCATCTGTTTCTGTCTATTTTGACCTTATATCTATGACGACTATGCCACCCTATGTTGCATCATTCACAACCAATCTCTAACCTCTTCCCACCATCACCATAGAAAAACACACACACACTCCATAACAGTCTATTAAAGGGAAACTACTCGGGAGAAAGTGAAATTAAGTGGATGCGCCCTTCAGAGTATTGGTTACCTGTGCCAAATGTAGAGTACTCGAAGTGATGATAGGTAGATATATAAGAAAGTCCAACACTGGTGTTAGTATTGACCAATAGGAAAGACAGCACGTGGTCTTGCAGGTTGTCTCCGACAGGAAGATCTGCCTTGACAGGAATCTACAGGAAAGAAAGGGAAGCTAGTTATTAATTCACTTATCAGAAATACACAGGACATCTGCTGAGGACAGTCGTTGACTTGTAGCACCAAATATCTGGTAGACAATAAAACCGCGGTATGCCTAGTATATTTTAACTTATAAAACTTGAAATAACTTCTTTGTGAACAAAACTAAATAGAACTTTTATTACAATAGAGACAAATGTAACTTGAGATGAAATGAAATAAAGTTATATTTTAAACAAATCTAACTCACTATAAAAAACACGTCTTCACACTCTGGTACTCTGGAGTCGTCTGGCGTACCCAAGACAGCTTACGACAGCGCCGTCTATCTTGCATCATCCACACTGCATAGCCACCAACCAATAGCTAACTTCTCACACCATTGAAACAAACACACACACACACACACAAACACTCCATTACAACATGTTTGACAAGAACTACTGAGAATGATATAACTGACAACTACCCTATTCTTTTCTTTAGGTAAACATTCATGCTTACCTGGAGAGACGTCAGAAGTTCACTGGGCCCTATTCCAGATAACATTAACAGATGTGGGCTCCCAAATGCTCCTGCAGACAGAATCACCTCCAGCTTAGCCTTGACCTTCATCTCTTTTGGTTGTCTCCCGGAGGCACCTTGTGTCAATGTGACCCCCACAGCACGGCCTTGTGCAATGTTGATCTTTAGGAAAACATGTCATAGGTTCATAAGCCCATAGATTTAAAGATGGAAGCCTTTTGGCTCTATGCAAATGTTTCTATTTACAACCATTTACGACAATATATCATTTTTCACAGAGTAAGATATTTATATATACATTTTATATTTGATGATCAGACAAAGACGGCAAAAAGAGAACCTAAATCGACCACTGACCTACAACGGTTATGTCTGCGCAGGATGTGGCAAAATATGTAGGTCGCAGCAGGGACAGGTAAGCCACGCGAAATACTGCACCCCTCGTTATTTTTCTGAATCGAGCCTTATTATTAAATTTGATATTTTGGTGTGTTTTTTTTTTAGCACATCGGCACAATTTAGGCCATGTCCGTGCCCTTTATTATTTAAGGAAGATAATCTAACGATGAACTAAACAGATTTGTAAAATTTGAGATTCATTGAAAAGTTAAAAGCTTGAGTTTGTAAAACTAAAATGTTTTTTTTCTTTGTAGCAATGTATAGAATTACGTAGGATCAAATGTTTGGACATATTATTAAGGGTTGCTTTTGGAATCCTTAATTGAACGTTTCCCTTGGATCTCAGTATATACAGAAATAAGAATTATTTACTAGCAAAGTAGCTTAAGATTATAATTATCCAGACTATTGTAACGTCACTAGCAAGTCTGTATAGTTTGTTGAAAGAGTGAGTACCTTATGAACATAGCTGTCTGGGACAATGTCAAGGTTCTCACGCTGTGAGGCGGGCCACAGATAGGCCCGGGCAGTGCTCCATCTCTCCCCCTTATAGATATTACTCTGTGTATAGCCGACACCTAGATGATCGATTACACAAATGTAAAGTCAGGTGATAAAAATGTACCTTTCCCTCTTACACATACAAAGACGTGTGTAAGTAAATAGACTATCTATGGATCTATTTTCAGTTTATGTTTTATGTGTGTTCCGAGCTGTCCCAGTTGAGATGTTTAAAAAAAAGTTTAAAAAAGCAAGCGAAATATATTAAAGAAATACTTAACAAAAAGAAAGAAGCTTATATAAGGGAAAGAGCTTCACATTTACAACCATATATCTCAATACTGTAAAATTTAGTTCCCTTTTCTACATCAAACAATAATAATTACCACTAATTGGCTAATTTTTAGATTGATCCGTGTTTTGTTAGGGTCAATGAATAATTGTGGAATGGGAAGTAGAAAAACGTGCACAGAATTTGTAGCAGACAGACAGACAGACAGACAGTGAGTTGATATAATCTTGGTAAAAAAAAGGTTTTCAAAAAGCCTGGAAACTGAAGGTGGCTCTCGCTTTACGCTCTGCGTAAAGATTTACTTCTGCACTTCGTAATCAAGAAAATTACTTAGCTAATTATTTATTATTTATAGCTTTTATATAGCGCTACTTTAATGCTTATAGCGTGCTCAGAGCGCTTTGGTCCAATCTCATTTGTGGACCAGTGGTTCTAGGTAGCCAAGCCAAGTTCAAGCGCACTTGGCCTCTCGACCACGCTTCCCACTAATCTATCAGCAAAGGCAGCACCTTAATGGGGCTCAATTGGTAGTAAGGGGGGCTTCCATTCCCAATTCACACACGGTGACAAAATTCCAAAGAAACGCCGAACTAGTTCAAGTTTTGGCAAGAAAAGACAATGAATAAAAATTCGTTTGATGGCATGCTGGGATACTTCAAGTCACCTGACAAAATCCTAAATTCTCTCCTATCGGGAATTGCATTCTAGGGTGCAATTCGCTAAAATATGTTTGACAAGTCATAGGGATTGATGGGAAATAAAATGATAAAGTGATATAAATTGGAACACACAAAAAAATTGAAACAAAAAATTAATAGAAACAAAATGGTCCTAGAAATAAATGGATAAAACTGAAATGAAAGAGATGTTCAAACAACTACCTTCCTGGTCTTCTCCATTAAAATCCGTCTCTGAATATCCCAACAGCTTGACAGCCTCGATGAAAGTTGAAGACAACGGAGAGGTTTTGATTTGTGTGATCTTCATGGGTCCCTGGGTCCCCCTGTACTCTGTCATGTTCATGTCAAGTCAACAAAATCAGGTCTCATTAGAACACATGAAATCAAAAATTTGCAGTAAATGTTGTTGAATTTTCAATATTTACCTTTCGCCACAAAATTCTTAACACTGCCTGCAGTCAACAAGGGCTGTGGCATGGATATTACAAAACTGATTAAACAAATATAGTGTGATACTAGTGTTTACAATGTGTACGTTGATTCTGATGTATATATTGTGCATGGGTGTGCTTATGGTTTGAAGCATGAAGTAAGCTAACTGTAGAGAACAATAATATAAAGTCGGTACACAGCGAGGGTTTAGCGAGTGTAACAAAATGTCATGTTATTGGAAGCATAGAAATGTGTTCTTGCCACTAAAGAATAATTGTTTTTAAGCCACTGACGAATAGCTTACTAGGCTCAAACAGTCACTCACACCTTTCATTGCCTCTTTCTCCCGCCCACTCTTTGCTTCCACCCCCTATCTTTTGGAACCCTGTGACGAGATATTAATTAGTTAATATATGGCTTGTTTATTTAGGTCTAGGGGAAATTTGATTAATTTTATCCCGCTCACATATAAGATTTTGTACAGGCACACCGCAACTAACAGTAAGAACAGACCAATATCATATGTTTATAAATAAAATAATTTAATAAATGAAAGTTTACAAAGGAAAATGATCAAATAAAATTATAATTAAGAAAATAAAAGAAGGTGCTAATATCTAAAATAACTGCTCATCATGGATTGCTAATTATTGAGTGATTGGAGGAGAAGAATGTTCCTATGTCTGCTACTTATTTTTCTTAGCTGCTAGCTCCTGGGTCGTCTTCTGGCGGTCGTAGGACTGGCACTCAGAAGGATGAGTCATCCGGCTCTGTCTTAGGACGTCGGCTCGGGATATCCCTATGCTGTAGGCAAACTGGCTCTATAGGTGAGGCCGCTGCCTGTTTAGCAATAGAGATGGTTGGTGCTGCAAACTAAGTTGTAGTGGGACGATCTCTTAGCTGTGATCTCTAGCTCGTAGAGAGCCGTGCTAACTCAACACCAGTTTATCTTCTGCTGCGAAGGGTGCTCTAGTCTGTCGGCATTAGGCACTAACTATTGGGCAGTGGACAGTTTGGGCCGGGTACTGGGCAGATGATACTGGGCAGTATAGGGCACTGTGGACACTGGGCAATATGTTAGGGCCAAGGACAGTAGGCAATGCCTTCTTGCTAACAGGTATGTAATTGGGGGGGGGGTATCTGGTGTGGTCTGCCTCGGTTACAGCTTTCTATGGAGATCTGGTAGTTGTAGCAATCGTGGGTAGTAACCAGGGGTAGCAATCAGGGATAGCAACCAGGGGTAGCAACCAGGCTGGGGATAAGACAGACAATTAGGAACCTCCTAAAGACATTGAGTAGGGATTCCCATATGCCTTGCAATCATTCAGATGTAGGCATTGGTATCAATCCCAATAAGGCATTTAAGACAATCATGTATAAAACTTTTAAAGTACGTATATAACTCAATAACAAAGGATATAAGTAAGATAACCACAATTAATGGGCTATAATACAATGTAGGATGATACTAGTCAAGATTCATCCATTAAATTTGATTACGCCGATAAGTAATCAGTTACAGTAAAATGGGGAATGAGCATACTATATACTAAAGGATAAGATGAAAATAAAACATTAGGGATATGGCTACAGTAATAAGGGTTTGATATAATTAATCAAAATTACATTCATCCAAGGAACTATAAGTTCACAAGGGTGGGAGACATAATAACATGCATGAGGGATATACAATAGAAATGTGAAATAACTAATTTCACATGGGCTCTGTAAGTTTAGAGCACTGTGATCTAAGTTCTTAGACAGTACTTAGATTCACGAAAGGTTATTGTTTACATCCATCACTAAAATACAGGAATGGATGAAACATAACAAATTAAATATAATAACTATAGTTTCAAATGTAGACAACCATAGCGGCATTAATAATACTATATGAAGATATAGTATCGACATAAAATAGTACAATGTACATACATAGTAAAGTCATAATGTAATGACGGGGAACGTGGTTGTGTACTAATGTGTACTCACACATCCCTATAAGATAAGAATGAGTATAGTAAAATGTTTACACTTACCCGTTTGTCCCTAATGAAATCTCACAACTAAACTTCCTAACAGAGGAGACTGTATGAATCCTAGCGGGCCTAACTTAGAATGTTTGGGTCTCTCTATATATATAGATGGGACTTTTCGTTTAACGGGTGGGGAAGAAAGCTAGCTGATTTTCTCACATGTATCGATGTACCGGAGATGTCAGGCGTCAGGTCAGATTTATGGTCAATATTCGTTGCCTACCGTGAGAGTAAAGTCTTAAGCGAATATGTATCTGTCCAGCCCGAGTGCAATGCTATTCTTAGAGCGATGCGTATCCTGCGGGGGGGGGGGGGGGGATAGGTGTGAAAAGTTATTAGGCCGCGGCGTGTAGCGCGGGTGCAGCGACTTCATAGTGTCACCTGTCCAGCGGTCAATAATTAAAAGTTAGCCCTAGAGAAGCTAGTTAATGTTTTATGTCGAGATTCGTCCCGTGAGAAACGTGCGAGGGGGGATAAATCCTACAAGAAATTAGTTATGGGTGGACAAGAAAATAATTGTTTAAGTTAAAAATTAAAGTTTCTCACGGTTTGCTGGGAAAAACTAAAATGAACTTTTGTATGCAAGTTTCGTATCGTCACATACCCACCCACTTAAAAAGTATTCGCAGAATACTATTAGTACTTGCATATAAGTTTCATTTGAGCTTTGTCGTTGTCCAGTCTAATTGTCCTAAGAGAAAAAAAAAATTAATCTGAATTCGAGGATCGTGTCGTAAGGAAGGTTGGGCGTCCAGGTATCCGTTTAAAGTCTAATTTCGATCCCACCGTGAACTGTCGTGTTCGGGTGGAGAATAACGTGACCTGTGGTTGAGGTCAGGTTTGTTTGGGTACCTGTGCGTCCTATCTGAAGCAGTGAGGGGTGATGGGGTGTAGTTGCGATATGATGGAATGGGTGGGAATCGGTGGCGACTACCACCCTTGTGATTCCATGCAGGTATCATATTTATACGTGGGGGCCAAAACTGTTGACCACGCCAACGCCTTCTGACACTGTCAATGTCAGGAATTAGGGGTTTAATTTCCTTAGTTCGGTTGAACTGAGGCGTTGAGTGATGGCGCCCAGTGTTTGACTGATTTGGGCCATCCTTCTGTCTAGTCGTTCTACCGACTGGCAGGGAAAAATATGGCTTCTTAACATTTCCCAATGGTACGTATTGGGAGCCAAGAATAAAGTCGTACACGGGTGATTCCATAACAGCAGCGTTTATGGTCCCGTGCAAGTATCGACATTCTACATGAACCCTCGCTATGGGCAAGACCATTGGAGGTGTAGTTTTGTCGACAGTTTGGATCTCTACCGTTTCACCGGTGAGATCTGCTGAATCAATCAGCGCTTCCTTTATTATGGAAGTAAAAGAGCAGGCTGTATCAAACATGATATAAGTTTGAACGCCGTTTATTAGGGCCTGTTCTACACCTGGAGGTGATGTAGAGGGATGAGGAGGTATATAAGGGATTTCTGGGCCTACCGGGTTACCAGTCTTGGGACGTCGAACGGTCGTCAGGGCCGATACGACGTGTGGGGCATGTTGTTGTCGAGTCCTCCTGTCGTCACGCGTGTTATGTGAGTCACGGTGAGAGGGGTGGTAGGAATTATTCTGGCGTGATTGATGGGGAGGGCGGTTCGACTGGTTGGATGGGTGTTGTGAAGGGACACGTGCCTGGTTGTTTTGATTTTGGTTGTGAGGTGTGGGCTGGGCAGGGGATGTTTCGCTAGATTGTGGTTCTGTTACGGGTGTCTTAGCTTTCTGGTCTCGTCTGGCAGCTATGTATCGGTCTGCAGCAATTGCAATGTCAGAAGGGTCAGTCGCCTGTTGCTCATTGACATATATTCGAGTTTCCTGCGTTAAGCAGTCTCGAAGCTGCTCAGCCAGAATAAGGTTTCTAAGACCTTCAAACGTTTCGGGCATTTTGCTTAGGGCTAGCCATTTCCCGAGGTATTTGTCCAGCCTGTCGCAAAGATTGACATAAGTTTCTTTGCGCTCAAGGCGGGACCCTCGAAACTTCTTATGGTATGAATCAGAGGTTAGCTCAAATTGAACCAATAGTGCCTCTTTTAGGGCTTCAAAGTCCTCCCTTTGGTATGAGGGGAGCTTCGTGTAAGCCTCGTAAGCCTTGCCTCTAAGGCATTGAGCTAGCCTGAAACACCACCTATCCTTGGGCAAGCTATAATAGCGTGCCACCTCTTCGAATCGTGTTAAATAAACTTCAACACTTTCGCTCTTCTCATCGAAGGGCTCGAAGGGGATGTTAGGTGAGCTACTTGAGGACCCTTGGCTGGAAGCTGGGCTGGCAGGCTGAGAATCAGCGACTGTGCGAGCCGTCTCATTCTCTTGAGCTATTTTAGCTCTTTCGGTTGCCTGTCTCTCCCGCTCCATGGCTAACTCGTGCTCATACTTCTCTTTATCTCTAGCTAGCTCCTGCTCATTTTTAAGTCTTTCATGTTCATTTTTCTCTTTGTCTCTAGCTAATTCGTACTCATTTTTGAGTCTATCACTTTCGTTTTTCTCCCTCTCTATTGCTAACTCGAATTCCCGCTTCTCCCACTCATCCAACTTTTGTCGGATGTAGTCAGAGCGGTTAGGCCCCTCTAACTCTAACAATGCCGCTGTCTCTGTCAGCTCTTGTATTTTTAGTTTTCTGTCAGAGTCAGTTTTGGACCTAGTATTGCTGGCCATTATTTACGTATGAGAGAAATAAAATTGGAAACTACTAAGACTACAAGGAGGGATATTATTGAAGTAAGAGCGTTATATGAAGCCCGTATGAAACAACCACGTTGCCCGTGATAATATAATATTAAGCACAGTGATGCAACTTAAAATAACCACAAATAATAATATTAAACTAAGTTAATATGTGATAACATCTAAAGTAAAATAGATATGAAATAAAGACTATAAAAACACTCTTCACTCCGTTTGCAATCCGTTACTTTAAGATAATGAAAGTATATTAGATATAGGAAAGTTCTACTGCTGTATGCCTGTGCCTGCCTAATAAAGGATTCCAGTTACAGATCCCGTGACAAGACCCCATTTATATGTGACGAGATATTAATTAGTTAATATATGGCTTGTTTATTTAGGTCTAGGGGAAATTTGATTAATTTTATCCCGCTCACATATAAGATTTTGTACAGGCACACCGCAACTAACAGTAAGAACAGACCAATATCATATGTTTATAAATAAAATAATTTAATAAATGAAAGTTTACAAAGGAAAATGATCAAATAAAATTATAATTAAGAAAATAAAAGAAGGTGCTAATATCTAAAATAACTGCTCATCATGGATTGCTAATTATTGAGTGATTGGAGGAGAAGAATGTTCCTATGTCTGCTACTTATTTTTCTTAGCTGCTAGCTCCTGGGTCGTCTTCTGGCGGTCGTAGGACTGGCACTCAGAAGGATGAGTCATCCGGCTCTGTCTTAGGACGTCGGCTCGGGATATCCCTATGCTGTAGGCAAACTGGCTCTATAGGTGAGGCCGCTGCCTGTTTAGCAATAGAGATGGTTGGTGCTGCAAACTAAGTTGTAGTGGGACGATCTCTTAGCTGTGATCTCTAGCTCGTAGAGAGCCGTGCTAACTCAACACCAGTTTATCTTCTGCTGCGAAGGGTGCTCTAGTCTGTCGGCATTAGGCACTAACTATTGGGCAGTGGACAGTTTGGGCCGGGTACTGGGCAGATGATACTGGGCAGTATAGGGCACTGTGGACACTGGGCAATATGTTAGGGCCAAGGACAGTAGGCAATGCCTTCTTGCTAACAGGTATGTAATTGGGGGGGGGGTATCTGGTGTGGTCTGCCTCGGTTACAGCTTTCTATGGAGATCTGGTAGTTGTAGCAATCGTGGGTAGTAACCAGGGGTAGCAATCAGGGATAGCAACCAGGGGTAGCAACCAGGCTGGGGATAAGACAGACAATTAGGAACCTCCTAAAGACATTGAGTAGGGATTCCCATATGCCTTGCAATCATTCAGATGTAGGCATTGGTATCAATCCCAATAAGGCATTTAAGACAATCATGTATAAAACTTTTAAAGTACGTATATAACTCAATAACAAAGGATATAAGTAAGATAACCACAATTAATGGGCTATAATACAATGTAGGATGATACTAGTCAAGATTCATCCATTAAATTTGATTACGCCGATAAGTAATCAGTTACAGTAAAATGGGGAATGAGCATACTATATACTAAAGGATAAGATGAAAATAAAACATTAGGGATATGGCTACAGTAATAAGGGTTTGATATAATTAATCAAAATTACATTCATCCAAGGAACTATAAGTTCACAAGGGTGGGAGACATAATAACATGCATGAGGGATATACAATAGAAATGTGAAATAACTAATTTCACATGGGCTCTGTAAGTTTAGAGCACTGTGATCTAAGTTCTTAGACAGTACTTAGATTCACGAAAGGTTATTGTTTACATCCATCACTAAAATACAGGAATGGATGAAACATAACAAATTAAATATAATAACTATAGTTTCAAATGTAGACAACCATAGCGGCATTAATAATACTATATGAAGATATAGTATCGACATAAAATAGTACAATGTACATACATAGTAAAGTCATAATGTAATGACGGGGAACGTGGTTGTGTACTAATGTGTACTCACACATCCCTATAAGATAAGAATGAGTATAGTAAAATGTTTACACTTACCCGTTTGTCCCTAATGAAATCTCACAACTAAACTTCCTAACAGAGGAGACTGTATGAATCCTAGCGGGCCTAACTTAGAATGTTTGGGTCTCTCTATATATATAGATGGGACTTTTCGTTTAACGGGTGGGGAAGAAAGCTAGCTGATTTTCTCACATGTATCGATGTACCGGAGATGTCAGGCGTCAGGTCAGATTTATGGTCAATATTCGTTGCCTACCGTGAGAGTAAAGTCTTAAGCGAATATGTATCTGTCCAGCCCGAGTGCAATGCTATTCTTAGAGCGATGCGTATCCTGCGGGGGGGGGGGGGATAGGTGTGAAAAGTTATTAGGCCGCGGCGTGTAGCGCGGGTGCAGCGACTTCATAGTGTCACCTGTCCAGCGGTCAATAATTAAAAGTTAGCCCTAGAGAAGCTAGTTAATGTTTTATGTCGAGATTCGTCCCGTGAGAAACGTGCGAGGGGGGATAAATCCTACAAGAAATTAGTTATGGGTGGACAAGAAAATAATTGTTTAAGTTAAAAATTAAAGTTTCTCACGGTTTGCTGGGAAAAACTAAAATGAACTTTTGTATGCAAGTTTCGTATCGTCACAAACCCCACCCCACCGAAACTATAAATATACAAATAATTTTTTTTTTTTAAAGTAAGAAACGCCATGCTATAGAATATATTTAAATGTTGACATACATTCATAGATCAAATAGATCTCAGGACTAAGTGTTGACTTACATTCATAGATCAAATAGATCTCAGGACTAAGTGTTGACTTACATTCATAGATCAAACAGATCTCAGGACTAAGTGTTGACTTACATTCATAGATCAAATAGATCTCAGGACTAAGTGTTGACTTACTTTCATAGATCAAACAGATCTCAGGACTAAGTGTTGACTTATATTCATAGATCAAATAGATCTCAGGACTAAGTGTTGACTTACTTTCATAGATCAAACAGATCTCAGGACTAAGTGTTGACTTACATTCATAGATCAAATAGATCTCAGGACTAAGTGTTGACTTACTTTCATAGATCAAACAGATCTCAGGACTAAGTGTTGACTTACATTCATAGATCAAATAGATCTCAGGACTAAGTGTTGACTTACTTTCATAGATCAAATAGATCTCAGGACTAAGTGTTGACTTACTTTCATAGATCAAATAGATCTCAGGACTAAGTGTTGACATACATTCATAGATCAAATAGATCTCAGGACTAAGTGTTGACATACATTCATAGATCAAATAGATCTCAGGACTAAGTGTTGACTTACTTTCATAGATCAAATAGATCTCAGGACTAAGTGTTGACTTACTTTCATAGATCAAATAGATCTCAGGACTAAGTGTTGACATACATTCATAGATCAAATAGATCTCAGGACTAAGTGTTGACTTACTTTCATAGATCAAATAGATCTCAGGACTAAGTGTTGACATACATTCATAGATCAAATAGATCTCAGGACTAAGTGTTGACTTACTTTCATAGATCAAATAGATCTCAGGACTAAGTGTTGACATACATTCATAGATCAAATAGATCTCGGGACTAAGTGTTCACTTACTTTCATAGATCAAATAGATCTCGGGTTGTAGGGTTATCTTACCTTCACTGGCCAAATGTTTGGGGACAACATCCTCGGACTTTTTAAAATAAGGCAAAACGTCCTTGTAGCTCCACCCTGATGCGCCCAGCTCGGCCCATATGTCATAGTCTCGTCTGTGGCCACGACTCCACTGCATGTAGTTAATTTGACTTGACCCGCCCAAGACTTTCCCTCTTGGAAGATAAACTTTCTGGAAAAATAAAAACATTTACAATGTAAAATAAAACACCGACAAGATATATTAAAAATCTGGTGCTTTGATATTGTAAGCCAAGAGCATAATGGAGGTCTACCATCTCCCAAGAACATATATAAGGATTGTCTTCGGGTCCGAAGATTAATGAGGAATGCAGTATTTCCCGTGGCATCCCCAGCAGTGACCTACATACTTTGCCACATCCAGGGCAAGCATAACCGCCGGTTGTCGATTAAGATTTTCTTTTTGCCGTCTGCGTCTGTCCTCGTCAGCGGATTTTCTTTTGGTCTCAAATGTGTATCCCACGGCCTTTGTGAGTGATCTCCAGCTGTCTCATTCTGAGGCCGCATGCAACCAGGTGCTCTCTTCTATGTCAGCTAAGGAAAGTTGACGCCTAAGCTGGTCTTTGAAGCGTTTCCGCGGGGCACCTCTGTTACGTTGACCACCTTTTAGCTCATCAAAAAAGACTGCCTTTGGCACACGTTCGCCCCCATACGGGATACGTGCCCTGCCCAGCGTAACTGTCGGATCATAGGAAATCCCTCTATACTGTCCATACCGGCGTTCGCAAGGACATCTTTTTTTTTCTTTCGCAAGGACATCGCTGTTTGTAGTGCGGTCATGTCACATAATTGTTTTGCAAGTAAAAATAGTTACGTAAACTTTAAATGTATATCAAAATTCAGCAATCCTTTAATTGGCTTCATAAATTTGCATAAACTGAAGTCCCAAAGGTTTCAGCCTGGCGTTCCAAGGAATTCAGGAACGTATTAAGCACGAGAAAAAGAGGAAATCAAGTTAGTACTGTGGGATAGAACTTCAATAATGTGATTGGAAGGAAAACTATAATTACATGATTGGAAGGAATTCTCTATTTTCCCCTGCCCTGCTTTTCTAACGTTACTCTTAGAGATTTCTAAGGGATATGGACGATAACAGACATTCAGATGTTCAATGACCTGAGCAGGTGTTGTGTAAGAACACGACGATATTAGATTTGTCTTAAGTCAGTTTGTTTGTTTGTTTTACATGTTTCGGATATTGAAGATAGTCTACTTCCTAGTCCAAACATCCCAGAGGACGGCGGGTATTTTGAGTTTTGGCACATCGGCACAATTTAGGCCTTGTCGTGCCCATAACAGGACGGCGGGAGATGGCACCGACCATCGAGACAATCGAACGATACCCCAGCGCGAATGACCCGGCAGTTTAAGTATTACGGGAGTCTTAAAACAGATAAAAACAGCATACATGATTAAATAAAGCAAGGACAGCAACTCGTCGTATGGAGGGGCACTAAGAAAGTTTCACCAGTGAAAATCTAGTTAATCAATAGTGGCTGCCGCAGCTCTATTCCGCCAGATATCTAAGGTATGTAGCTATGTACAGCACTATTTTATTTCGGCTTCAGCCAGGCGTCCATGTGATTGCGGTCTTCCAGACGTGAGAGTAACTATCTTCAGACGTGTCCAGCATATTTCATGTGAAGTCCAGTCACTGACCTAGCTCAGTGCAGACAACTTGCCGCACAATACACCGAACAACGTTATGCCTATGTTAACAAAGTTCAAATGAAAAATGTCTTTACCAAATGTCCCTGCCAAACGTCCTGGCCAAAGTCCCACCGAATGTCGTTATTATTATGGAGTCTATGTGTCTGTTTTATGTTATAATTTGTTTTTACAAAAGTTTGGCTGAGAAGGCTAAGGAGTTTCTGATGAAACCAGGTCTGGCATAATACAAGGGAAGTAAACTGACTAGTGTGTTAAGTTGAGATTTTTTTTTCTCAAGATAATAATAATAATTTTTATTGTCCATATGGAAATTTTACTTATAATTTGTGCATTACACCAAACAAAAAACATTATAACTATAAGAAACCAAAAGTGTACATTCACACCAGACTCACTCATAATTTACATGTGACAAGGTTTATATCAGATTGTTTTTATTTAATGATGTGAGACAGAAAAGACGTGAATTTGTTGTGAGATTTTCTTTTCTAAATATTCAATTTTGACTCTATACGTCTCCTCTCAGTTCCAATCTCTGTATATTTATAAATATGAGTTATATTCAACTTTGTTTGCCAAGCTTTGACCGCATTCAGATCTCCAGAAAGTCTATTTAAATTTTGAGTTATACATAATATAAAAAAAACATTTAACATAATTCATTACAAAGATAAAATTTTATTTAGCGTAATTGTATCAATTAGTTTGGATCAGTCATGTAATTAAATTTAAATAGATCTATGCTAACAATAATAAATCTGTGCGATTAGAAATATTTTACCAATTGTTTTTGTTTAGCGCAATTTCATGCTTTTAGGTTTCTTAATGAGCTATAAGCCTAACACATGTCTGGAACAGTTGGGAAAGGGGGAGAGAGAAGGCGGTGTCTGGGTGAATGTTACCGTGATTGCTTTTTAAAATCATAAAAATATTGCAGACTTGAAATAAAACTCAGTCTTACGCCCCCTCAATGGAACTGATTCAACTTTTACCACCACACCAGTCAAGTACAATTTCTTTCCTTTGTTCAATACCAAAAACAAATTCAACAATAGATTAACTAATTGGTTATTTTATTCTTGTTTTGTCAGTAGAAGAAATAATTTTGCAAAATTTTCAAATTGTGGGAGACAGAGTGAGTTAATGTAAGCTCTGTAAAAACTATAATACGCCTACATCGGTTTAGTTGCACCAGCCGCTAGGTAGGCTACAACAAACCAACGACTGACCAACAACACTGACCAAATGTGCTTACCTTTCCTTCCAGACCCTCCATGCTGCTCTGTTGAGGCTCACTGTAAAACATCCAATCAAATCGACTCAGGAACGTTTCCGGTACCCGTATGGGCGTGTCCATCTCAGCATGGCCAATGTCGCTGGAACCCGCTTCCAGCAACAAAACTGTCTTGGAAGCGTTCTCTGAGAGTCTTGCAGCAAGAACACACCCTGCAGATCCTCCACCGACTGAAAAGCACAACCTAGATGTTGCAATTTGAAAAGTTCAAAATGTTGTAAGCCCACCTTTCCCAACCCACGGAGAAATTTAGCCAAGTAATGAGCATCAATATCCCTTTGTTGTTTTTTTTTAAAAGAGCTTCTGTGGCCGAGTGGCATAATGGACCTCATTCACCAACCGCAAACAAACAGCATTTAGCCACGTGGTGCTCTATCGCTTCTATATAATTTACGATCTCATGTTTAATTCATGATGGTTGTCACTGACATTTTTTTTTGTTGTTTTATCAATAAGATCACGTGATTAATATGTTGTTTGTTTACGATTGGTGAATGAGGTCCATTGAACAAATCAACTGCCGTAACCTGTATGAAATGCTATTATATCTATAAATGTATATGATTTGTATATTATGCGAATTATCTAGGATTTAAAAAAAAAGTATAAATATCTTTTTCCCAAAACTATTTTTTCTTTTATTTCTTGTGTAGTAGAGAAACACGTCTACCGCTAAGGTTATAATGGGCCATTGTTCCATGCCCTCGGGCATGCATAGAGCACAGGACACAATAGTTTGGACAAAAATAAAATACATGACAACGTCAAGATGTAAAATATTTCTATAAATGGTTCTCAATTTTTGTTACTCGGAACACCTGTGAGTTTTATTCTGGCCGTCTGCAGGTATAACTCTATAACAAATTAATAGTTAACTAATAACAAATGAACTTGGTGTAATTTATTGTTGGTCGCAACCCAGAAACGTAATTTAGGTGGTCCCTCGAGGATCTAAAGATTGAAACCCACTGGTTAGCTCACGGGTTATGAAATGTATTTTTTTTAGCTATAGATCGTCTTACCTATGATGTAGTCGTAGTGGGGTCGAAGGTTCTCAACAACTTTGTACTGGGCTCTTTTGTAAACGTAAGATTGGTAGAAGTAGAAGGTGAGGACCGGCAAAAAGATGTTTAAAAGGATGCTTGAGACAGACATTGTCCAGTGATTCGAGTCTCAGGGATTGTGTCTTCCGTGTTACTCGAAGCTCGGGTCTCCCGTGTGTCTCAGAGATCGGGTCTCCGGTGTGTCTCAGAGATTTTGTCTCCAATGTGCCTCAGAGATCGGGTCTCCAATGTGTCTCAGAGATCGGGTCTCCAATGTGCCTCAGAGATCGGGTCTCCGGTGTGTCTCAGAGATCGGGTCTCCGGTGTGTCTCAGAGATCGGGTCTCCAGTGTGTCTCAGAGATCGGGTCTCCGGTGTGTCTCAGAGATCGGATCTCCGGTGTGTCTCAGAGATCGGGTCTCCGGTGTGTCTCAGAGATCGGGTCTCCGGTGTGTCTCAGAGACCGGGCCTTACGAGTGCCTCAGAGATCGGGTCTCAAAAAATCTGGTCTCCCGTGTGTCTCAGATGAGATCCTCTCTGCTCTGTCACATGACTGAGATAGATGCTCCTGAGAAAGAGTTTGGACAATATTAGAAAAGCAAGTTCATAAAAGACATGTAACAAACACATAGTTTAGGTCTCATGGCTTTAATGCCAACTAGTTTCTATTTCCACAATTCATAACATCAATGATTACTGTTTGAGTGGTATAGTAAAAGTGTGTGGCTGCCAAGCTGAGATCCTTGGTTCGAATCCTAAGATCCTTGGTTCGAATCCTAATATGTAGCTTCATTTTATTCGTGTCTAAAAAAAAACTCAGCTGACATTGAGAAAAAGCGTTACGATTTTCTTATGTTTAAGTTCCAGGATTGTCTTATGTATAAGGTCCGCGAACTGCGCTCAAAGGAAAATTAGCTTTACGTTGGAAGAGAAGAAATATAATCTCGAAGCATGAGTCCCTACAGCTGCAGCACCACAGTGATGGAATTGAGTTTCCCGCAACAGCAACAAGTTTATGTCAAAGCTCAAGCACTTTTTTTTAAAACCTATTCATTGTCAGATTGTAAAGCCAGTTTGAGGATTGTTATTTTACAATTTCTTTACATTCATTAAATGAATAATAAAATAAAAAAAAAAATTAAAAATGGTAAGACTCTTTGATATAAAAAATTAAAAGAGTTCCGTCCCTTGCCGGTTAGAAGTTAGTGTTTTAAAGGAAACTAGGGAAAAAATACTTTAAAAAAAAACAACAACATAATAGACAATGAAACACACAATTACTGCCATTTCTCTCAATTTGGCACGATTCCTCCCTTTTCAATATATAAAAACTAATTAACCTTAATTTGTTTAATTAGATAGATAATTGATGGTTTAATGTGCTGTCATCGACAATGTACAAATGTGCAAAGTTTCAACTTCATCTAAGATTATAGGAAGGGCAAATATAGTGTAAACAAGATTCATGTACAGAAAGACTACATTTGTGTACAGAAAGACTACATTTGTGTACAGAAAGACTACATTTGTGTACAGAAAGACTACATTTGTGTACAGAAAGACTACATTTGTGTACAGAAAGACTACATTCGTGTACAGAAAGACTACATTTGTGTACAGAAAGACAAGATTTGTGTACAGAAAGACTACATTCGTGTACAGAAAGACTACATTCGTGTACAGAAAGACTACATTTGTGTACAGAAAGACTACATTTGTGTACAGAAAGACTACATTTGTGTACAGAAAGACTACATTCGTGTACAGAAAGACTACATTTGTGTACAGAAAGACTACATTTGTGTACAGAAAGACTACATTTGTGTACAGAAAGACAAAATGTGTGTACAGAAAGACTACATTTGTGTACAGAAAGACAAAATTTGTGTACAGAAAGACAAAATGTGTGTACAGAAAGACTACATTTGTGTACAGAAAGACAAAATTTGTGTACAGAAAGACAAAATGTGTGTACAGAAAGACAAGACTAAGAGTGAGTTGATGTGCGCTTTGTAGAGACTTTGCTGACTTTAATATCAGTGTTAAATTTTAATAGATTTGAAAGACTCTCGCCATGCTGAGGAAGTGTAGCCAACAGTTTTAAAATGAAGATAGCTGACTCTGAAATCAAAACGTAATAGTTCGTCTACTTTTCTTGTACAATATTGTTTGTATACATCATTCTATCACCCAAGTGTCAATGGTAGAGTTGAGACATTTTTACAATACCATTACTCAGTGGTTCCCAAACTGTTTCCTTAACGAAACATTTCGCTCATTCGGAGTATTTAGCGGAACACTTTGAATTTAAAAAAAGGATTTAACTCACGTAGTGGCCTACTAGTTAATTATTCTAGTAGTTTGTGGAGCACCTATTCAGGCCTCCCGGAACACTAAGAGTTCTGCAGAACACAGTTTGTGAATCACTACCTTAACTAATTATCTAATGCACTCCCAAAAGTAAGTACATTCATCCTTCAATTAGCAGTTAGGAAATAAAAGAAGATATAGCAGTCTTCAAACATTTTATCTTGGATAATAATAATAATCAGAAATATATGTATATGTCGAAATGGCCAAAATATCAGCTCTTCAAAAAGATTGGGGACTCTTAAGGGTGTGTGTGTGTGTAAGAGATAGAAAACCAATTACTTTTTTTTTCTAGAATATACTGAGAGCTGAAACCTCAACCTTGACCTTTTTTTTTTTACTTGGCAGACGTAATGAAGGTATGCAGTAATCAAAATAAAACAAGGGACACAAACAGAGCATTAATGTTTGCACGAGCACAAATATCCAACTGGTCTAACTGAGTATGAACAAGCTTTCTTTCTGTGACATTTATAAGACCACTCATTGTAAACACTAAGATATCAACCAATGACAACATTGTTGCACTGGTATAGTGACATTATAGAGGTTATAGAGATTTTGTTTTAAGTGTTGGGATTATTCAATAAGTTAGGTGCAAAGAGACTAATGTTGCAACTAATTTTTTGTTTGCTTATTGTTTCAGTGCTTAGACTCCGGCAGCGGTTCTCAACCTTTTAAGCTCGGCGACCCCTTTTTACTATCCCCCACTCTGCCGCGACCCCGCCCCTTTTCATAACATACACAGCAATAGAAGAATACACTAAATACAATCCATATTTTCGATGGTCTTAGGCGACCCCTGACAAATCGTCATTCGACCCCTCAAGGGGTCGCGACCCACAGGTTGAGAACCCCTGGCTTAGAGTATAAAAAAAATTCTATAACTCTTTCAATAAGTGGTCTACCCTTGACTGTAGGCACCGAGAACTAACAGAACTAAAATTTTGGGAAGTAAACAATGGAAGTTTCTTAAGATATTTTTAAAGCTAAGTAACATGTAGACAAGCGACACTGACCCCAATAAGTTGTATAAGTCCGGTCTACTACGTACCTTCACAGAGAACTTTGTCTATCCACTGAACACAGATAGTGTATGCTGATCAAGTAGATCCTTTTCAACTTCGAGTGTCTTGTCCAGTGAACTTGTGAAGTATCAAACAGTGTCTCGTCTAACAAACCACGTGACTTGACTCATTTAAATGTAAGAAACCTTGACACATTGACTTCTCGCAGACAATGTTGTTTTTTTTTTTTTACTCACGTATCACAATAAAGGATTGGAGGAAAGAGGATCGGTTGTAGGAGGGAGGGGTAGTGACCCAGTCAGACCTGTACCAAGTTAAAAGACCGTAGGCTGGTGTGTGTGCATGAAGGCATGTATCTGTGTGTGTGTTTCATGAAGTGATTTTTTTTTGTATCCTGACCTACTTCAGGCATGTCAACCAGGGGCGGATTCAGATTGATAGAACCACATTTCGTCTACGTATTTATTCATATGTATAATATTGTGTAATCAACTGAAAAAAATATTGTCTTCGTGTCATTTAGATGTATTGATTTCTTTGCATTCAATGAAAAAAAAATCTTGACAGTTTTTACAATAAAATATTCTTCTTCTTCGTTCTCATTTTTCATGTCGGAGGGTTCAAATCAGTAATCCTATATGAGATGAACCGATAAGTGTTTTCAAAATCAGGCAGCTCTCCATATAATTTTTCTTCTGTAGGAGGGTTTTGGGACCAGTGTCTTGTTCGGACCTCTCGGTAGAGTATGCAGCTTTTGAAGACATGGTCAGCATTCTCTGGTGATTCTTCGCTAGTCCCCACGTTCAGCTTCAGGAACATATGTAGTCTCATTCTGCTCTGTCCGTTTAGAGACGCATAAAAGATTCAATTGGATTATAAGTTGTTAAAAATAAGCATCATTTTTTGGCACATATTTTTTGTTTATAAGCAACTCTTGGTGGTCTTGTGGTAAAGCTCTCGGCTTCCGAACCTTCTCGAGTTTGAATCCAGTTGATGACTGAAATTTTGAAATATTTTTTCCTTGGCACAGTCTGAAGAAGAGCCTACAGCTTAGCAGCAAAAAACTGGATAGAAGATGGGGTTCTTATAATGCCAGTGTGTAAAGGGCGATGTGCTGGCCACATGACACTTTCGTTAATCACGCAAAGGAACCTCTATTTTTACAAAGCTTTGTCTCTGTCTAGTACGATCTTTGTACACGTTATATCTACCAGTTCCCATTCTCGGATCAAGGTGAAACTTTGCACAATTATTAACTGTACCTAACAAAAACATTAATCAATCCAAAAAATTAACCAAATAATTATTTATAGTTATTTGGTAATAAATTGTTAAGCTCGATATTGAAAAGGGGGAATAAATCCTACAGTATTGAGATATGCTACTTAAAATGTGGAGTTCTTCCCCCAATTTAATTTTTTTTTTTTTTTTTTAAATTTATTTATATTTTTTATGTTTCTTGTTTATATGTACTAACCAACAAGATCTAGGTTTTTACCATTTATTTTGAAAAAAAAAGTTTTTTTTTAAACAATAAAATATCGTACCCATTTTGTTACTTAGATTCAATCATCGGGTAAGAAAGGCAGAGCATCAAGGCAGATGATGCATACCGCCAACAAGTCATCACCGGTTCCATTATCGAAACTCCAAACGAGAGAAAAGAAGACAGTTAATGATTCTGAAGATTACGTGTGAATCGCCTTAAGTTTGTTTATTGTTGATGAAAAGAACACCGGTAGTGTAAGTCATGTCTCCCATATTAAATCAAGAAGTTAGTCTCAATGCCTTCAAGTGAGGAAACTTGTTATATTCTAGACACTAGTTGAAACCCATATTTGAATAACGGAATACATATTCCAGAAGTGTGTTTAAGGTCGTCGTTCTTGTATAGCTCCAAATGATGACCCTAAGCTGGCCATGCAATTTGCTCGGTCCCAAGACTCGTGCTTTATCTCCCCTCTCGGAAATATACTGTTTGGTTATCGTCTGCAGAAAACTTGTGTTTGAATAGACACTAAATGGGCTCTCACTGTTCCAAAACAGATGTAAATAAAAAAAAAATGTAAGCTAAATTTTAACACTATCTCAATGCGTGGGAGTTAGTTTTCGTATCAAGTCTCCTTTTGTACCTCTAGTTCCCATTTGTTTCTAGCCATGATTTACGTCCAAGAGTGAAAGTCTAATGCTTCCTCCATACTGAAATTATCTTATGCTCAAAACGGAATGGCTAAAGACAATTTGATTCTTCTCTGCCAAATGATGCAAAAAAAAAAAATTTCAAATAAAAAAATCAAAAACCTAATAAAATACTCTGAAAGACACAAAGATAAGGGCACATTCCTCGTTCCATATGCTAGGACAGATGTATACAAATGCTCCTTCTTCAATAGTGCTATTAGAGCATGGAATGTGTTGCCTGAGCCAGCCAGGAAAACCAGTGACTTGGCAGAATTTAAGTCGTTGGCTAACATGCATGACTAGATGCATGACGCTTCGGACGGACGTAAACATATTCTTTTTTTTGAAGTAACGTCTGTATTTTAAAAGATAAGTTAAGACAAAAACAGCTTATCAGCTCTTGTTTTCTATACACCGTATACACCGAAAAGTTTATAGTTTTCTCCACCAAATATAAAAATCTCTGATAAGGAGACATTGGCCAGTTGTTCAAAAAATAACACAGTATCTTCCTATCGCTTGAAATTGATGCAACCTCGTTCTGACACTTGTAAACTTGTAACAGCAAACACAGCCCTCTTAATGAGATTGCATGCAACAACACAGCACTCCTAACAATGAATGACCTTGACCTTAGCTAACTGCCCCATCGCATCTCTCTTAACAGTTATGTCTAGGTCTGAGAACTCCACAGCATAACAATGAAGTCCGACTTCATATATGTCTCTAGGCCCAAACCATTCCAATCAACATTAGAGTATAATTATTATTGATCAAACTATGCCTACTATGACATTAATTAGAGCCGGTAGGTCCTTACTTAAACACCTGATCTAGTGTTTCAATGTGACACTATTTTGAATGTTATGGGCAAACAATCCAAGCTCTCAACATATCATCAAGAAGAGTTAAGTGGCTCTTTTTTGTCTCCCTTCACACAATGGTGTTGTGTCCCATGAGATAAGATAAAAGCTGTTAGGTCATAGGTGTGGCACTCTGAAACGAATGAGGAAGTGGAGTATTCAACGTCTGTTCTCTCCCTTCTTCCTAGAAGCTAAAAGCGTTTGATATCAAGATTTCTTCAAGAAGGTACCTGACTATTAGGTTGCCAATTAATATATCTGCGACGATATTTGTTTTTAGTGCTAGATGTTACGATAGACTGTGTTGATCAGACAATATGTTTCTGATGTTCTAATTTTGTACCATTCTCTCTATCAGACAATTTCAGACTTCTCAAACATGATCGTACTGCTAGAGATACTACTTCAAAGTCAAAGTCAAGTTCCCTGGTCCTCTGTTTCTGTGGCCCAGTGTTAACTAGGGTGTCATGTGGTCAGCACAACGACTAACCGCCTTTACGTTTCCCAAACTAATGCCTGGTACCTATTAGAGCTGGGTGGAGGCGTCCAAGAATCCCGAAATTAAAAATCCCAGTCTTCATTGGGATTCGAACCGGATTCAACCACAGCGACTCCACTAATTAAAAGAATAAACTCAAAATTGAATACTTCATTAATTAAATAAATAAGAAGATTTTATTCTGAAAAAAGGAATTACTTTAATACTATTTTTAATAGCAATGCCCTAGATTCCGAATATTAAGGATGAGTGCAGTGTTTCACAAGACTACACAAACCCTGTTCTGACCTGTATTTTTTTCCCGCATCTCGTGCAGACAAAGCACAAGGATTCTTTCCCCCTAATTTAATATTTCCCCCTCTTTTAATATTGGTTCTCTACCTCTTCTATACAAATTACGCAATCCATAAAGGCTGCCACGTGATAGGTTTTTTTTTCATTGTCTTATTAATATTATCACGTGGCTAAATGTTTGTTTACGATTGGTGAATGAGGTCCATTGGTTTGAAATTTACCTTTTTTTTCTCTCTAAATATTTTCAAGCGTTATAAGCGTAGTTGCCTCTATACAGATCTAGATTAAGGGTCAGTAGAGTCTGAAACTCTACTTATAGACTATATAGATCAGCGATGCCCAACCTAATGCGATGTGCGGCCCATTTTAATTTCCAACACTCATGTCGCGGGCCACATCACCGAAAGGTTACAAAAACGAAATGAAAATGACATGAAACATTTTTTTTTTAGAAACCTGTGGATCTAGTATTTACATGAATTAATGAGATATCTGAAAGTTATCTGTTTTGAAACGTTGGAAAGGGGTATTCATTTCTCTACTTAAAGTGTGAGCAACTTTGAACAAGTTTTACCAACGACTCATGTTCTTGTCTCTTTTAGCTAAATAGTCCCATCTATCAAGGCGTAGTTTAACAATCCTTTGTTCGCTGCTGAAACAAAGAGTGCCGTCATATTTGTATTATCATGTTTTTTTCTTGTTCATTTTCATTACAAATAAAATATTTTGGCTAAACAGGACTTATTACCATGTTCCACGAAAAAAAGTAAAGATCCGTTTACTTTTCCTGGTAGATTATAAATTCAGAGTACACTTGTAGTTTCTTCGGCTCTCTCATTCATAAACTTACAAATAGTTAAGGTTATAGTACCAATCCATCAGAGAGAAAGTGAGTGCCCTAACGTAGGTAACATACTTATAAAACCTTTTTTTCTTCTGAAAAAAAAAAGGGGGGGGGGTGTTCTACACTTAGTGCCGACGTGTCTGTGGGCCGGATAGAGCCACATCGCGGGCCGGATGTAGCCCGCGGGCCGTATTTTGGTGGGAATGGATTATATTTCATAGGATAAGGGTTATATTTATATTCTAGATCTATGTTTGAAAACAGGTTTATCTTTTGTCTGCATTAGGCCTACTAACTGTCACACAGCATAATGACGCTATGTTTATTTTGCAACCATCTCCGAAGCAACGAGCTCATGCAGCGAGCATGCTTTCTTGGAAAAGTTGGAATTCAATGACTATAAAAGGGAGCAGCGGGGATTTAGCGGAGTGAAAGGCGTGGCTTGTTTGCAAATGAAGAGAGAGAGAGAGAGAGATAGGTTAATGTATAAAACGTTTGGAAAGTGAAGGTCAAAGTCAGTTGTATTAAAAATCTAGTGGAGTTAAGTTGTACTTTTGAGTTGTAGAACCAGAACCATTGTTAGTTCTAGTTGTAGATATGAGCTTCAACGAAGATAGCTAACTTGTTTTATTTTATTGCACAGTGTGTATTTGTATTTAATTCAAGTGATTCTTGTTTCCAGAATTAAAAAAAAAAATGTATTTATTTGTTAGGAATCTTCATTGTTTGAAGTAATAGTCTGCATTTAAATCCCGGCATAACGATCTTATCTGAGTGTTTAGTAGTTATTTAAATAGAAATCTACATTAAATTATACTATTAGAAACGCATTGTCTGATCAACGCAATCTCATCGTAACATCAAGAGATCTTTACGTCAACCGCCAATTCGTCACACATACATTAATGACCTTGCTGCGCACACAGTCAACTGACGTCAAATCTTACTCCTTGCTAAGCACTCTCCTCGTCATCGTGCTAGTTTTGAAGATAATGTTGTATCCGCTTTCAGTTGTGTTTACGTTATCTTTACATTTATTTTGTGTGTGCGGCATTTTACGTCTCGAGAGTCCATCTATTCCCTTTGCAACTTCTTGTGTGAACAAAGAGGACAATGGTGCACAGCTGAGGTCACAGGTTGGGGCACCTATAGCACCAGGTGCCCTTGCACTTTCCTCCATCATTTCACTACTACATTTTACAATCCGGGACCCTTCCTTTAGGCTCGCTCTCTTATCTCTTATTATCTTATATAATACAGACGTTAATTTAAAAAAAAGAAGATGATTACGTCCTATGCGTGATGCATTCAGCCATGCATATTAACCAATGACTTAAATTCTGCCAAGTCACTGGTTTTCCTGGCTGGCTCAGGCAACCCATTCCATGCTCTAATAGCACTAGGGAAGAAGAAGTATTTGAACAAATTTGTCCTAGCATGTGGATCTATCCAGTGCCACTTTTTCCCAACTGTTAGTGTTGATTTTGAAGCGCTTTATGTCACGTTTGCATACATCAATATACAGTAAAAGTGGACGACCAGCGGCTCTCCTGCCTTCTGCTAGATCACTATACAGAATGTCCCGAGAATGTCTTGTGGAAATCCACCTTGAGGCATTCTATGAACGGAACAATTAAATTTGAATTTATTGTTCTTTTACAAATGGGGAGATAACTCGATAGTCGCCATCAACTCGATAGTCGCCATCCAACTTGAGCTTACGTAACTATAGCAACAGCAGGCTGCGATCTTTGTCCGTGTTGTTAGGGTATAGTGCCATGAGACTTATAGGCTCTGAGGCAACATACTAACAGCCTCGTTCATTGTGCTCATCTTCGACCACAAAGATTAATATATATAAGATTAATGGTGGCTGAGTGATAAGACACTTGGCTTCCAATTTTTAATTTTCCAGGCTCGCAGTTTTCAGATTATTTCCTATTCTTTTATAAGAAAAAGAAAAAAAAGTTCTCCTTTCAGATCAAGCGGCTGTAGAGCAGATGGTGTAAAATTCATCTGTTTCTGTGGTCAACGGTTAACGAGGGTGTCATGTGACCAGCATAAGGACACTCCGCTTTTACTTTACCCCAACTAATGTCAGATACCCATTAGAGCTGGGTGGACTCAGAGGCGCCCAAACGATCCCGAAGTTAAAACCCCAGTCTTCAACAGGAGTCGAACCCAAGACCCCAGGTTTAGAAGCCAAGCGCTTAACAACTCAGCCACCGCGACTTCTAGCTATTCAATATGAACATGAAAAAAATTTCAACTTTAAAGGATTGCGTAATAATAATTTCGCCATGCCGATTCATTCTCATTCCTGATATTATTGTAAAAAAAAAATGAATTTAAAAAAAATGTATTTGAATGAAGTGTTGGTTTGAAATTTTGAAATATTTTATTCGTTTTTTTTTTGAATGAATACCAACGTGAATTCTCGAAAGATTACTCCTTAGAGACGTAATAAAGGGAATCCAAGATTTACGACGCCACCGAAAACATTGAGTGGCTCCAAAATCTACTATTACTCTGAAGGCATTGGATGACTTCAATATATCTGACGCCAAATAAAACATTAAATGACTCTAAGATCTTTGATTCCAACATGATACCTACCTAGCGGTATTGAATAACTCAAGGATCTGTGACTCCATCGAAGTTAATGTGAAGGGCATGAATATCTTTGTGACTCTACCGCAGACTGTGAATAACTCGAAGATCTTTGACTCTACCGCAGACACTGAATAACTTGAAGATCTATGACTCTACCGCAGACACTGAATAACTTGAAGATCTATGACTTTACCGCAGACACTGAATAACTCGAATATCTTTGACTCTACCGCAGACACTGAATAACTCGAATATCTTTGACTCTACCGCAGACACTGAATAACTCGAAGATCTTTGACGCTACCGCAGACACTGAATAACTCGATAACATCTGACTCTACCGCAGACACTGAATAACTCGAAGATCTTTGACTCTACCGCAGACACTGAATAACTCGAAGATCTTTGACTCTACCGCAGACACTAAATAACTCGAAGATCTTTGACTCTACCGCAGACACTGAATAACTCGAAGATCTTTGACTCTACCGCAGACACTGAATAACTCGAAGATCTTTGACTCTACCGCAGACACTGAATAACTCGAAGACCTTTGACTCTACCGCAGACACTGAATAACTTGAAGATCTATGACTCTACCGGAAGTCATTGAATGATTCCTACATCTATGAATAGACCGAAAATCTAATGCATGTGAAAACATTTTAATGATCACACTATCAACTCAAGGTCTGGACTCTGTCGTATGCCAAAGCATTGTAATGATGACATTAACATCAAGGCCTAAACTCTAAAGATCTAAATTTGGTTACTGTATGATACCAAAACAGTTGTCACCCTTCCTTTAAATCAGCGGTTCTCAACCTTTTAAGCTCGGCGACCCCTTTTTACAACCCTCCCCCCACTCTTCCGCGACCCCCACCCACCCACACTTACACAGCAATAGAAGAATTGACAAAAACAGTCCATTTATCGACGGTCTTAGGCGACCCCTGACAAATCGTCAATCGACCCCCAAGGGGGTCGCGACCCACAGGTTGAGAACCCCTGCTTTAAATGCCTTCACTCAGCGATTCTGTCCAGCAGTGTTACTTAACAAGAAAGACATTAAAACTACGTTTACAAAATATAAAGACCATACCTCCTTTAGACATATTATAGAGCTATTATTTTGATCTTAACTAATGAATGTTAGATTTTAAAAAAAAGTACATTTCTACGAAAATCATTAGAGTCGTTTTTAAGAATCGCATCCACCGAGTCCACCCCCTCAGAAGCTTCCAGGTTTTTGCTTCCAAGAAGTTACGACTTGAATAGAGGTTATTGTAAAAAGACCTCAGAGTTTTTCTCTCTTGAACAATAAACAACAAAACAAATGACATAGGCACATTGTCTTTTAGTTGCTTTCTAAATGTAATCTTTATTTCAATCTTCGTTTTATAAATAGTTTTAGAGCATAATTAATTCAAAGACTTTTTTAATATCACAGATCTGAATCCAGACAGTTCACAATGTATATAACCAATTGACTTAACCATTCTTATTTAAAGTCCAAATGAAGTAAATGGTTTACGGAAAGGTTTTGTTTGTTACTCTTAACATAGAAAAGATAGACGAGACATTGATGTTTTATTTTTTTGATGGATATCTTGGTTTCTTGTAATATCTTGTGGGGGTGATTCTTGGCCTGTAGGTTGGCAAGGGTCTTAATGGACTGAAGCTTGGCCAACGTGTGCTGGAAGAGAAGACCTGACGCTTACCCACAGCTTGTGTTGCGTTGGTGGGTGATTTTGTGGTAGTTGTGTTGACTGGGGCAGTTGTAGTGTTCAAAGGTTTGACAGTGGTGGTGTTGACTGGAGCAATTGTAGTGTTGACTGGGGCAGTTGTAGTGTTCAAAGGTTTGACAGTGGTGGTGTTGACTGGAGCAATTGTAGTGTTGACTGGGGCAGTTGTAGTGTTCAAAGGTTTGACAGTGGTGGTGTTGACTGGGGCAGTTGTAGTGTTCAAAGGTTTGACAGTTGTGGTGTTGACTGGAGCAATTGTAGTGTTGACTGGGGCAGTTGTAGTGTTCAAAGGTTTGACAGTGGTGGTATTGACTGGGGCAGTTGTAGTGTTCAAAGGTTTGACAGTGGTGGTGTTGACTGGAGCAATTGTAGTGTTGACTGGGGCAGTTGTAGTGTTTAATGGCTTGACAGTGGTGGTGTTGACTGGGGCAGTTGTAGTGTTGACTGGGGCAGTTGTAGTGTTCAAAGGTTTGGCAGTGGTGGTGTTGACGGGGGCAGTTGTAGTATTTAAAGGTTTGACAGTGGTGGTGTTGACTGGAGCAAT
Source organism: Biomphalaria glabrata (assembly GCF_947242115.1). Classification (NCBI taxonomy): domain Eukaryota; kingdom Metazoa; phylum Mollusca; class Gastropoda; family Planorbidae; genus Biomphalaria; species Biomphalaria glabrata. Next base: position 10,054,851 of record NC_074722.1, read on the forward strand.
TGTAGTATTTAAAGGTTTGACAGTGGTGGTGTTGACGGGGGCAGTTGTAGTATTAACAGGGGCAGCTGTAGCGTTTAAAGGCTTAACTGTAGTGTTGTTGCTAGCTGAGACATTGGTATTCACCGGACGAACAGTGGTAGTTGTTGTGTTGATCCATGGTGAGGAGGTGGCGTTCGGGGCTTTAAATAAGTAGTAAGCTAAATCGGCTTCAATCGCCTTCTTACACTTATCAGTGTAGTTGCCCAGGCTGGAAGAGTTATAAGTTGCGAATCTGACCTTGGCTAATTCAGAGCCTACGCCAGCGTAAGGAAACGTGATGTTGGAGCCATTGTAAGATTTCGCGGACACAAGAAGCTGTTGAGTTAAAAAGAAACGTTTGTTACTGGAGAATAAAGTTTTAAAAATGTAACACTAAGATCGTTTCAGATTCTGTACATATAATTCTCTACGTCGCCCAATCTTGTAGCCCTTCTCTCTCGCACCCGCGCCTTCCTGGCTCTCCAGGCATACGCACACATTCGTTAGCCCAAACCCACCCCATTTGGACAACTGTGTCTTTCAGGAAGTGTTCACACTTCACCCGTCACTAAATAGCGGCGTATGCTACGCCGCTGGTCGGCTAGTAGTAATTAATTCATATTCCCTTTAAGATTCGATTCACTAGGCCACTATGTTACGCGAAGCATGTTATAAGGGGATGCGGGGTCTTAATTTTAACAGTAGGCTAAGGGAACTGTTGGAGATTTTGAATTTGACACTTATCTTATTTCATAAATTCCATTTTCATACGGAAAATGGCCGACTCCTCTACAGCCAAAGCGAAAGCCATCTTAACCTGCAATATATTTGGACGGGAGTGTCTCTCCAAAATAGGGCTCCACAGCCATATGAAAAAGTGTTCGAGATGAACCATAGTCGTTCTACGACTGAAGGAAGCCAATATAATAAATTCCATTCCTTTAAAACTGAAGATAATTAAATCCTACGCGTATCCATGTGTCAATCTAGTCATGCACGTTTAACTCTGATAAGTCATTGGTTTTCTTGGCTGATTCAGGCAACCCGTTCCGAGCTCTAAAGGCTTTAGGGAAGAAATGTTTGTACAAAATTTTCCTAGCATATGGACTTAGAAATCTGGATTTCGCTTTATGTTATCTTGAGAGTTCTTTTTAACTGTTGATTATTTCTATTCAAGGACAACTTTACGTAAAGATAGTCTCTCAAGAAGTAAAGATAGTCTCTCAAGACGTAAAGATAATCTCTTGAGATGTAAAGATAGTCTTTCAAGACAAAGATAATCTCTCGAGATGTAAAGATAGTCTCTAAAGACGTAAAGATAATCTCTTGAGACGTAAAGATAGTCTTTCAAGACTTAAAGATAATCTCTCGAGATGTAAAGTATTACAGTATTATTCCTGTCCTGTATTTTATGCTATATCATCTTACTTTCAAGACGTAAAGATCGTCTCTCGAGATGTAAAGATAGCATCTCGAGATGTAAAGATAGTATCTCGAGATGTAAAGATAGTATCTCGAGATGTAAAGATAGTATCTCGAGATGTAAAGATAGTATCTCGAGATGTAAAGATAGTATCTCGAGATGTAAAGATAATATCTCGAGATGTAAAGATAGTCTCTCCTGACCTGAAATTTTACACCATTGTTACCGTCTTGTATTTCCAGCTAGATCTACTTACTTCAAAACCACGATTCGAAGTTTGTAAATCTGTCACAAAGTTTAATGTCCAAGTGCTGTTAGCAGGCACCGGAAAATCAAATGTCCTTCCAGTCGTCCAGTTGCCACAATAGTTGACATTGTTCAGACAGAGTTTGTCGTACGAACAGGAAGTATTCTGGAACTCAACGTCAAAAGAACTGAAATGGAAATAAATAAATAATTGTAAATCGATTTCACATAGAACTTGGAAGTCTAAATTATACGTTTTTTTCATTTTGGTGGGAGAGCAATAGAAAGGGACATTCTTGAACTTTATAAAATAAGTATAAATTAAAGATTGAATACTACTAACAATGGTGAGAAGAATATAACCCGCGGCGTCTGCGTTGATTTAGAATGCTGGAAGATATAACGTTGATTTGAAAAGAATGTAACATTAAATATCCATTTAAAGACATTTTGAATTTCGAGATTCGTAACACGCCCAGAGCTCATCCAACTCTAATGGGTACATGACATTAATCGGAAAGAGTAAAGGCTTTTGCTTGTTGCACCGGCCAACTAACATCCCCGTTAGCCGTTAGGTTATATAAACAGAACAGCATTACATTATTAGCCCCCACGGATTACTTGGTCTGAAAAGGTGGTGGAGCTTCACTTTACCTCTAGGTAGGTAGGGCATGCATGTAACATAGTTCTACCCTATACGCATTTTTATGGGCGCGGTGGTTGAGTGGTTTAGCGCTCTGCTTCCGAACCTGGGGTCATGGGTTCAAATCTCAGTGAAGACAGGGTTTTCAATTTCGTTTTTTTAGGGCACTCCGTAGTACACCCAACTCTAATGGGTAACTAACTCAAGTTGGGAAAAGTAAAGGCGGTTGTTGTGCTGGTCACATGACACCCTACTCGGACCAACCACATGTGGCATCGATATAAAAGATTGGACCAACCACATGTGGCATCGATATGAAAGATTGGACCAACCACATGTGGCATCGATATGAAAGATTGGACCAACCACATGTGGCATCGATATGAAAGATTGGACCAACCACATGTGGCATCGATATGAAAGATTGGACCAACCACATGTGGCATCGATATGAAAGATTGGACCAACCACATGTGGCATCGATATCAAAGATTGGACCAACCACATGTGGCATCGATATGAAAGATTGGACTCACTAACTCGAGCCCATAGATATGAGACTGTACTCACCATCATGTGGCCATCAATATTAAAGATTGTGACCATTGATATGACAGACAGCACTCACCTAAATGTGACGCTAATGACCAAAGGTTTGGTTTGAGTTTTAAATACGATGTTGCATTTAGTGTAGTTCTTGTAGTCGCTGATGCTGTAGTTGTTGCTACGTACGACTCCAGAGGTCTGCTCGTCAATGTCCACTAAGATAGATTTGGAACCTTTGCAAAACTCCACAACCTTGGGCGTGGCCTGGTTAAAAAGAGAGAGAGAGAAAGAAGGAGAAGATGTGAGGGTGAGAAAGATTAAAATAAAGAAGTTTAGGGAGAGAGAGAGAGAAATAATGAGAGCGAGTGAGAAAAAAAGAGACAGATTTATGAGAAAGAGAGAGAATGTGAGAGAGAGAGAGAGAGAGATAATGAGAGACTGAAAAAAGAGACAGGGATGATATGAGAAAGAGAGAGAGAGAGAGAGAATGTGAGGGAGAGAAAAATAATTAGAGAGAGCGAGATAAATTGTGCAAGCGAGTGAGAGACGAAATGAGAGAGAGGAGGATGAGAAAGGAGGAGAGAGAGAGAAAATGAGAGAGGACTTGAAAGAGAGCGAGAGTGAGAGAGAGAGGAGGATGAGAAAGGAGGAGAGAGAGAGAAAATGAGAGAGGACTTGAAAGAGAGCGAGAGTGAGAGAGAGAGGAAACAGCGGTGTTCCTTATTGGTCAAAATGAAATCTTTCACTCATTGAGTTAAAGAGGGTGACAAACTGACTTCATCTATTTATAGGCCTAGAAAAATGGCCTACATATGTGTGTGAGCGTTGGTGCACCTGTAGTCGTATTCTGACATATTTATACTTCATTACGTGAGTGTGTTAGTGTTGGCTGAACTGTGACCTTTAGAATTGGTAAGACTTTCATCTTGATTTAAAACAAAAACAAACAAACATTTCGTAGTAAAATTATTTTTAAAAAATTCATTCCTGAGTTAAATTGCCTGAATCGCAACTTACAAAAATGGAAAAACATTACATCAAGATGACCGTCTTTTAACCACAAAATTTAAAGTGAAATTTGATATTTCCCATTGAAGAATGAACACTGAGAAATCCCTCTATATGTAAATCTACCACAGGTATCCAACGAAATATCTTTTGTTCATAATAATTTTTTTTTGACGCTTAAAATAATCCTTTAAAAGCTTGATAAAAATTATCCTGTCTTCGAGTTATGATATTTTGAAAAAACAAAGTAAGACAGAGCTAGAAGGGAAGTAAGGGAAATAATGACTATATTTGCCATACAAGCTAAATTAAATGAACTATAACAGCAAAAAATATAACATACTAAATAATAGCCAAAGTGGCAAAATATAATTTATAATATTACATTTATTTAGAATGAATAGACTTTAAAATAATTAACAAATAGATGCTCCATTAGGTGTAACACGATAATTTTTAAATACACAGCATTAGATTGATTATAAGTGTCCATCGTTACAAGAAGATAGGCCCTTAGATTTAATACTATCTTTTTTTTGAGAGTAAGATTTGTCTGTTGATGGTTTTACAATGACGATATGATCTTAAGATCCCTCACTGAGATCAATAGTTCGTTCTACATGCTCGGATGTTCCTTCACAATTAAAGCTCATTACATCCTAGGGAGGGCGGAGGAAGGCGTCGGGCTGGTTCGAACCCACGGCCATCGAGACGACAATCCAGAACGCATGCCGCACGACCACCCAGTTCAGGTCAGAAAACAAAGAGCATGCTAGTCAGAGATACTGATAAGTCATATCAAAGAACAGTTTTGGTGAATTTCTGGTCACGTGGGGGTTAGACTATTTAAATGTAGATCTCGTTCACTCCCCATCTAATCATCAAGGGAGGTGATCGTTGACTTTGGTCCCTCTCACTTGTTATGATTACAACAGAGGATTGGACATGATGGGAGGAAAGCCCAAGCCTAACCTCTACCCCTACCCAAGTAATAGTTACTTCATTTTTTATGCAACTATTGAAGATTTTCAAACATGGCGGAAAATCTGTAAATGGAAAGTGTGACGATAGATTTGTGTTGATCATACCATGTAATTGCGAAAATTGTGGTTGAGATTGTGATGTTTCAATCTTATAAAATTCAGCCTCGAAATATCTTATAAAATACTGACGTTACTTCAAAAAAAGGAAAATGTTTACGTCCTAGCGTGTCCCTAGGTCAATCTAGTCATGCATGTTAATCAATGACTTCAATTCTTAGTTATTGGTTTTCCTGTCTGACTCAGGCAACCCTTTCCTAATAGCACTAGTGAAGAATGGCTGCCTGGTCGTGCGGTTTGCGCGCTGGACTGTCGTTCAGATTTATCGATGGTCCCTTTTGCTCGAACTATCAAATCTATTATTGGCACTTATGTAAACTTCTTAATGTCGTCGTTAAGTTTACACTTACTTTAAACATGTTCTAGAAATATATTGACAAACAAAACCAGCTAGTTTCTACAATGTGACACTTATATTTCGTGACAGCAAGCTTTTTAGTGCATCCAGTGTACGAAAGAAAAGAAGTGATGATATGAGCTTTGTTTTTCAAAAGTTACATGCTAATATTTGAGCACATTTTGGCACTGCAGACAAGCTCTTGTGTTTATGACTTGTTGGCAGTTTTAAAGTTCCATTTAGCGTCCTGGTACTTGTTAAGTTTAGCGTGAACATCTCAAATAATGACTATACAAAACAAAACGTAGGGACAGTAGGAGAGATTAGGACGGACTCGAGACGCCTGGAATAAGCAGGTTGGAGCCCCAAGCGCAGATAGGACTACATGGCGAGATGAGATAAATTTGAGATGTCAACTAACCTGTCTTCTGAAGAGATGTGCAGCACTGGCGATGACAGCTATCTCCACCAAACACAAGAGCAGGAGGCCCCTAAGAAACATAACTGCTGTATCCGATGGAATCTTGCTCGATACAAAGGATAAATCTGAGTTGGCACCCGACGTAGACTGACGTTCACTTAGGGAGACATTCCAATTTATACGTCTTGTGATCACGCCAGTGGTTGCTGTCACTTGTGTTGTTTTAGTAATGTAAGAACAAGCAACTGGTCGTGTCCCACCAACTCATCAATTTTATTTTATCACTGTTAAATAAATTGTGAAGTTCTTATATTCACAGGCATGTGGACGTTGCGTGATTTTTCAACACCATGCTCATGTCCCACCTTCTCTGCTTCATACCGTTGCAGAGACCTGAGACTTTATGAATAATAGAATTTGCCAATATGTAGGCTTAATGCACTATGCCAATTTAACATACATAACAAGAAAGATATTTAAATTACTTTTTTTTTAAAGACAATACCTCATTTGTACATCGTATAGAAAGATTGTTTTTCTCTTGATAACCAATGAATATTATATTTAAAAAACAATGGAACATTTTTTACCCCGCTCCATCCCCCCCCCCCCCCTTACCTCCAGAGAAGGAATCCTGGTTAAGCAAATGTATCGATCCACTACACTTTATAATTTTCCAATGATAGGGTTTTAGATCTAGACCTAGAATATTAATCTATTAAACTCTTCAATGAAAAATACCTCCATGCGGAAATACCCAAAGATGTAAAGTTCGTTAAAAATACATATTTTCGCGTTCTCTAGGTAATTATTTTTTTTACTTTGAAAAATGAACAAATGAATATCGCTGAGAAAAGAATGACTAGCTCGTTGGCCACACGGGGAAAACTCTAGTTTCACCGTTATCATTTTTCAAAAATAAAAAATAAATTAAATGTAAATTTGGCTAGAGACTAAATCTAGGTCTGGAGCCAACTTGGCGTAGTCAGCCGTATTACCTTAATCCGGCCCGCGACGTGGTTTCATCCGGCCCGCAGAAACGTCGGCACAATGTGTTGAAAATCCCTTTCTTAAAAATATGGTTGACAAATGTTCATGTTAGGACCCTCCCTTTTGTCTCTGATTGATTGGTGTTAGACCTTGTACATGTGTACGTTTAGGAAATGGAGAGCCGAAGAAACTACAAGTGAACTCTGAATTTAGAATCTACCAAGAAAAGTGAATGTATCTTTACTTTTTTTTTTTGTGGAACATGATAATAAGCCAACATCTTTGATTTATAAAGAAACGACATTATGAAACAAATATGACGCCGTTCCTGGTTTGAGATGTGAATGAAGATTGTTAAACTACGCGTAGAGATTACAGGTTCAATAGGAACAAAAGAGACAAGAAAATGAGTCGCTGGTAAAGGTAGCTACTCACATTTTAAATAGAGAAATGAAGCCATTTTTCGAATCGTAAAAACGATACCTATAAAATATCCCATTCATTAATATAAGTACTAGAGCCACAGGTTTCTCATAAAATTGTTTCAGGTCGATTTTTATTTCGTTTTTGTACCTTTTCGTTCATGTGGCCCGCGACACCAGTGTCGGAGATTGAAATCACCCACAGGTTGAATAGGGTTGGGCATGACTGTTTTATATTATTACTAAAGTCTACTATATCTGTTTCATTTAATACCAAGTTGATTTTGCCTATATTGTAATAAAAGTTATTCATAAATAGTGTTCACAAAGGGGAAGTTACTCAAGTTATTTCAAGTTTTATAAGTTAAGATCTATTTCACCTACAACGGTTTAGTTGTCTACCAGCAGTTTGGTGCTACAAGTCAACGATCGTCTACAACATGGGCTCGAAGTGTTTTTTTTTGTTTCCATTAACAAAAAAAATGTTTTGAGTGTTAATCAAGTTAAAGAGGTCATTATGATTCAAGTTTAAAATATTAAATGATTCAGTTTAATGAAGCCTATTCTTCTTCTTAATAAGACCTTTTATACTGTTCGTGGGTGGCGTCTGCTACAGGATCGATTAAAAATGCTCGTTGAATGAAAACTTTTCAATAGTCTTCGTCAATGTGACTCTTGCTTCTACTTTCTAACTTCAGGGCACATTTCTGCTAAGTGACCTACCATCGCTCAGTAGACGTTTTTAATTTAAACAATTACTTGAATTAGATGTCTTTCTGAACACTATAATGATATTATCTTCTTATCTTCTTAAGTATTATGCTAGCATTTACAGGATGTAATAAGAATGAGTAAAATATATAATGTCTTAGATTGAACGAACCTGCGAACCCTTTGGGTAATGCTAGTTTTTTATTCATTCAGTCTAATAGTGTGAAAGACATAATTTTCAAACATGTAATTCTTATGCATAATACACTAACTATAATTACGTTTGGCCTTAAAAATATAAATATTACGACATTTCAACACCTTTATTCTAGGTTAGTTGTTCTTTAGTTGTTGATATGCTAATCCTTGTGTAATTTTTTTGTCTCTGATGGGTTCAATATTTTTTTAGTATATCTTTGCTTTTAAAATAAAATCTTTATTATTATTATTATAATTTTGTAAAGTAAAGGTTTGATCCAATGGAGGTATTACATAGCAAAGAATTTTTTTTTTTAATTTCCCTCTGAATGAGATTTATAATCAAGGTTGGAGAGGCTCGTGAAGCCGTATTTGTACTGGGGACTATTTAAAAATGAATAAATAAATAAAAATTGCTGACAGATACCATATTTTATCTTTTCAGTCTATGGTGATTCTAACAGAACTCCAGGACCTCTCGGTGTCAACATGTGAAGATTTGTTGGGGTTTCATCGGGGGAAAATGTATGGCCAGACTAGACCTGCTTGTATTCATAAACTACTTCTATCTAGTCCATTGGGAGGTGCGGTGGCTGAGCGGTAAAGCGCTTGGCTTCCGTACTTAGGTCCCGGGTTCGAATCCTGGTAGAGACTGTGATTTTTAACTTTGGGATATCATGGCGCCTCTGAGTCCACCCAGAACCCCTCCAATATAAGTGTAACCATACATCAGTCACCAGATTCTTTGAAAGTACTCGAGAGGATTTTTGTGTTTAAAACCACCCTCCAGGAGGAATTACAATCAAAAACCACTTTTTCAATATAAAAAAGCTAATTACACACTCAAAATGTTATAAATTAGCCAAAGTTTTTTTTTAGTTTAACCCCCCCCTCCCATCGGGGTTTGATGCTAAAAAATACCTAAAATAAAACAAATTACACATTCAATTAATACTATGAGCGTAGCCAAGCCAAGGGGGTTTTGAGTTTAAACATTCCTTCAGCAGGGTTTGAAGCTAATAAAATACCTCTTCAATATAAAAAAAAAAGCAAACTACACACTCAAAATACTATGAGCGTAGCCAGCGGGGATTGGTGCTAAAAAATGCATCTTCAAGATAAAAAAACAAAACAAATTATACACTCAAAATTTTATGAGCGCAGCCAAGCCAATGGGGGTTTTGAGTTACATATATATTTTTGGCCGGGGTTGGGTGGGAATTCCCACCTCTACGAAAAAAATCCTGGCTACACCCATGTTATAAAAACAATTCACTAAAATAATTAGATACACAATGAAAATACTTTTTTTTTGCTACATCTACATCAATGCTCAATTTTTTTATTTTTTTTTTCAGTTTAGAGAAATGTAAGTTTTCCTTTTTGCGAGCTGTTCAAGTTCCGAAGCCAGCGTTTCTCAAACTGCGTGGCGCCCCCCCCCCCCACCTCATAGGGTGCTGACAAAGTGGGGGAAAAGTTGGTTTAATTTTTATTTTAGTTATAATCAAGATTTAAGTATTAGTCATGTAAAAATGATATTTTTATCAATGCTTAAAATAAAGTATTATATTAAACGAAGTCTTAACTCTTTCTTTCCGAAATTATTTTCCATGTTCCGACGGAATTCTTCATTTTGCTTATCAGTATTTTTTTTTATGATTAAGGTTGAATAACTTTTTTCATTTGTTATCAGAAAGTGTTCTATTTGGTATAGAATTAAAAGAAAATGCATGCTCTTTTTATGTAACAAAAAGTAATGTTTATAAAATCAAACATTAATTTAATTTAATGAGGTCAAATCAACGATGATATCGTCAATTAGGAGAGAAAGAGTTGAAAGCCCAGAAAAGATCCCTCATTGATGACAGGCGCAGATGAAGTAAAGAAACCTTAAACATACCCCTACTTAGCAATTGCTTTTTAACACATTTGTTTAATATTGAAGAGTGAAATCTCGGACGTTTTCCTTCAATAAGTATTATTGAATTTAAAATTATTTTTTTTTTAATAGAAACCTCAGAATTTGCGCTATTCAATTTTAGCTTTATCATCATAGGAATCCTTGGGCCTCTTTTCTTTGCCTCTTTTTTGGGCTTTATATGCCTCTTTAATGGGCCCTCTTGCCTCTTTTGTGGGCTTTTTTTTATATATATAAATATATATATAGATTTTTATTTGTAAGTTCTCATAATTCACAAGTATTAAATCATAAACAATTGAAAAGTGATTAATCTAAAAATATAATAATAGTAATAGTCTACTTAAAGATCTGTAACAATAATGCTAAAGATATAGGATAAAAAAATGTTCTAGTTGTATTCATTTAATATCACTTATTAGCTGATTTCTATGTGGTTACCAGAAGATGAATAAATTCATTTTGAAGCTGAGATGATAGGTATGACTAGTTCTTGGCGTTATCATGATATTAAAAAAAATGAATTGATAGAAATGAAACAAAATTAAATAAAGATCATTGTTTTATAGTCCTACCATGTTGAGGTTTTACATTCATTTTTACATTCTTGAAGCCAAAGATTTTGTATAATTAAATACATTATGCAGGTTAATATTAGTTGCAACACATTTTTGCTACCGATTGATGGTGGAATTTTAAAAAAAACTCGATTTAAAAAATACAGAAACACCACAGAGTTTGAGAGTTATTTTGCCAGTAAAATGGAACCCCGACAAAATAGCGCCGACAAAATAGCGCGAAGAAATAGCGCCGACAAAATAGCGCCGACAAAATAGCGCGAAGAAATAGCGCCGACAAAATAGCGCAGAAAAATATAAAATATATTTCAGTCATTTTGAAAGAAATACTATAGATAAATACTATAGATATCGTAAAATATGAATAGAGCCAATATATTTGTTTTTGTTTTAATGTTATCATTATTTTTCAGTCATTTTGCAGGAAACACTTAAGATATCTTCAAACATAAAACATACAAACAGTAAGCAAAAAATTAACTCAAATGAATAATTCCAAAATATATTGTTTATTTACATTTCAAAAGTATACTTTGACAACAGGCAAAGATACTCGTCACATTTATACACAAACACACACACAAAACTTTCACAAAGTTAAATTGTAGGAAATGTCACGTAGAAATTCCATCACTGCTTGAACGGGGTCACTACATTTCAAAATCCTATTATTCGCAAGTTATGTATTTTAAACATTGGTGAAAAAGAGGAATGATATAAAATTTAAAGTACTCTAGTTCTCTGCAAATATGACGTACTTTCAGATCTATTAATATTGAAAAGATAGAGACATCAACAAGAATGCTGCCCAGGACATTAAATTAAAATAATCCTGTACTTGTATACACATCATCATGCACATCATATATAAGTCCGCGCTATTTTGTCTGGAAATTTCGCGCCATTTTGTCGGCGATATTTTGTCCGCGATATTTGGTCGGGTCACCCGTAAAATAGTCGAATAATTTGTAGAAGTGTAATTATTGTAGACATTTTAATCATTCTAAGGTTATTTGAATTATATTAATATTAAAAATATAGTTTATTTATAAGCCTACATTTCTATGTGATGTTGATGGAAGTTTTTTTTTTTTTTTTTTGGGGGGGGGGGGGGGGGAGGGAAGCACTTTTACCCGAGAGCTTAACAGTTGAGCTCACCTCACCTCATTTCACCTATCCCTTAGATAGAACCTCATTCAATGGTAGGCCCGTCCATTCTTTCATGTTGCAATCGCTTTCTCTGCCTGCCTCTTCCTTTTTTTCCTGGTACTGTTCCTTGAGGAAGGTCTTTGCAAGCCCCGAAGACCTTGTAATATGGCCATAGAGTTTTAGTTTGCGCTTTTTTTTTACACTAGTTATCAGTTCATCGTGGGGTCCAATCGCTGTAGTAACCCTGTCTCTGATCTCTCTATTGTGATGCGGGCCTAACACCTTTCAAATGAAAGTCAACTAAACCTTCCCATGTCATCTCCTTTATTCATAGTGAATGTATATCAAAAAAGGAAAACTAGATTTTTTTTTCATTTTTTGGCTATTCCTTCAGATATGAAGATAATTAAATTACATCTTAGCCCAAACCTCACGCAAGACAGCGGAAGATGACGGTTGGTAGGGTTCAAACCCGGGATCTTTAGGAACGACATTTTAAAAGCACCCAGGTAGCAGATGGTCCTAGAAAGCAATTTCATTAAGTTCACTACCTTGGGCCTCACTATCTCATTAAGTTCACTACCTTGGGCCTCACTATCTCATTAAGTTCACTACCTTGGGCCTCACTATTTCATTAAGTTCACTACCTTCGGCCTAACTATCTCATTAAGTTCACTACCTTGGGCCTCACTATCTCATTAAGTTCACTACCTTGGGCCTCACTATCTCATTAAGTTCACTACCTTGGGCCTCACTATCTCATTAAGTTCACTACCTTGGGCCTCACTATCTCATTAAGTTCACTACCTTGGGCCTCACTATTTCATTAAGTTCACTACCTTGGGCCTCACTATCTCATTAAGTTCACTACCTTGGGCCTCACTATTTCATTAAGTTCACTACCTTGGGCCTCACTATTTCATTAAGTTCACAACCTTGGACCTCACTATTTCATTAAGTTCACTACCTTGGGCCTCACTATTTCATTAAGTTCACTACCTTGGGCCACACTATTTCATTAAGTTCACTACCTTTGGCCTCACTATTTCATTAAGTTCACTACCTTGGGCCTCACTATTTCATTAAGTTCACTACCTTGGGCCTCACTATTTCATTAAGTTCACTACCTTGGGCCTCACTAAGCAATCAATAGAGGCAAGTGAAGATGAGCACAAGTAAGTCCGATGTCTGACACTGGAGCTGTTTGTACACATAGTAAACTGAAGTTGACATCCAGCTGTTTAAACAGAAGAGAGAGAGGAGATATTTCTTTCAATACGCAAGATAACATTCAAACAGTACTGTGTCAACTTAGACTTGAAATTTTTAAGGACATTTTTTTTCTTGTCGATAATTCATCGGCATTTTAGAAAGGAACAGTTTATTTTTAAATGATACATCTCTGTTCCTGGGATGTAACAGTCTGGAACCAACGACATATTGGTATTATATCAAGGAAAATAAGGATTTAAATTGGTATTTTTTTAAAAGTCATAATTATAAAATACAAATACAAATCTAAAATACGAAACAGTTTTGTTTTGATATTTTGTTGCATTGTCCAAACACTTTAACAACAAATTTTCACTGTTAAATCATAGCCAATTTAAAAATCATTTGTAAAATTTAAAACTTACAGCTAGGTCGTGTGCATAGGCGTAGTGAGGGGGGAGGGCGAAACATCCAGAGGGGCACTACGCACAAAGGGGCGTTAAAAGATTTAAAGACAAAAACGATTTTTCTGAAAATGTTCAATTAAAAAAAAATAAAGTCCTGAGAAAATATTTTTTAAAACTAACAAACATTTTCACATAATCTAATTAAGTCTACTTAATTTGTTTCTTGACCTTTTTTGTACATTTAGCGTTTTGGTGATGTTCAGTCTACAGCAGACTCACACCCAATTTATATTAGCTTTCTGGATACAATGCACTGTGTTTATTAACGGATTACGACAAAATGAGTCTAATGCAGGGGTTCTCAACCTGTGGTTCGCGACCCCCCTTGGGGGTCGATTGACGATTTGCCAGGGGTCGCTTAGGGCCTGGGTCGGCAACCTGCGGCTCGCGAGCCACATGCGACTCTTTGGATGTGAACCTGCGGCTCTTTAGTTCCTTACGCAAATATTAATTATTTTATAGAAGCATTTTTTAAAATAGTTCTGAATTGTTTAACGAGGATTAGGCAGCCTTACCCCCCCCCCCCCCCCCCCCCCCAATTACACGCGTCGTCACTGTCGTCAGTCCTTCGGAAACTCTCGAATGACGCCGTCGTCTCGTGTTTCTATGTAGGTGTTAATTCGACGCAAGACGAAACGCATCTTCACCACGTGCTTTGTCTGTGACGTTGTTTCAAGTAAATGAGTTAGAAGCAAATGATCTTCTCAAAGCTAGAAGCAATCAACAAGTAATGCTAATCTGCGGTACCAATAGAAATTGCACAAAAAGGCAAACCCTTTTCAAATAGTGAGTAGGAAGATATTCAACTTTCTTCTGCTTTATCACTTGCTAGTCTTGTGACATAAAAGACTCGGCACAAGTTGTCAGGAATATGTCTTCCCAACGTCGAAAAGAAGATCTGCTAGGATTGCTACTCTCATGATATGACATGGCTCTCATGATAGAGCGAATGCAGTGCAAAAATGCCTTGAAGACAATAAGATCGAGTTAAATAAAATCGTTTAAACAGAAACTCATGAAGCCAGAAGTATGACAGGAAAAAATAAAGGAGCAGCAACGAATCTTCGGAGCAAAATGTCTAAAGCAGTATCGCGATAAAATCAGTGCAACTTTTGACACGAATTACTTCAGTACAGTAATAAAAGAATCAAAGATAAATTTCTTGACAGATCTGAGCAGTTCAAAACCAACAAAACCATTCTAGAATTCCTGGTAAATCCTCTCAACACAAATAGTAATAAAATCCACATTGAGCAATTAGGAATTGATACTGGATCTCTAGAAATGCAATTGATCGATTTAACAAGTAAAGCTTTGTGGGGTGGAAAATTAATTTACAGTCAAAAAGCAAGTTGAAAAGTTGGAGGTCCAGAAATGTATGTACGTTACGCAACAAAAGTGACAACTTTCAAAGAAATGTCTCGAGCTGAGGTACTTAGCCTATATTCGACGCATGGAATAGTCTTCCAGAATGCTACAGTGAAGTGACGTTGGCATTTGAAGTACTGACTATCTTCAGATCGACATATTCGTGCGACCAAGTGTTTTCTTGCATAAATATAACAAAAACTAAAGTAACAAGTCAACTAACAATCGAAAATTTAGAGCCATGTTTGAAACTAAAACAAGTTATGAGCCAAATGTATACAAACTTTCTAAACCTAATTTGTTGTGAAAAACACGTATATATGAATTAATAGATTCGTGTTTTTGTATTATTTATCTCCGTAATTAAAAGATTAATTTTGCGAGTACTATTTATTGTTGGCAAGAAAAAATTTGTGGCTAAATAAAAACTTTAAAATTAGGTAAATTGTAATTTTTGGCTCTTTCATCTCAAAAGGTTGCCGACCCCTGGCCTAAGACCATCAATAATATGGATATTTTTTGTCTATTCTTCTATTGCTTAGTGGGTGGGGGTCGCGGCAGAGTGGGGGAATGTAAAAAAGGGGTCGCCGAGCTTAATGGGTTCGAGTTCGCTAGACTTCAAAAGTATGATTAGGATAGGGAGAGTACGACCGTGTTTTCACAATTTTAAAGGTTTTATAATTATGGTTACAAGAAGAAACCTCTTTTTAGTACAACCTTTCAGTCTTTAAATGTGCCTCCACGATTTTTGTTAGGCATAACAATTCCACTATTAATCTTCAATTTTATTGGCTATTTGAAAAAAAGATTTTACAAAGGGACTAAATGACACTTTTGTTTCTGCTTTGAAATAATAAGAAAGTTAGCTCCCTTTTTCTTTGTTTTCCCTTTCTTTTAGGTATCACGCTTCCAGGACGTTTCTTAAATTAAGATGACGAATTGAGAGAGATGGAGAGAAAGAGAAAAGGGGCAGAGGAAAACAGAAACAATACCAATATTAGAATAAACGTCCTCTTTTTGGGAACCTTCAACTCAAGAAACATAAACAAACTTGGACCTATCCAGATTAGAGCCATGGGATTTATAATAAATATAATTTGAAAGTTATACTTTTTAAAAAATACAATTATCTTAAAACTACATTTGGCTTCCTCAGTTAATAGTCTCAGAGTGGAATTCAAAGGACTATCTTCAAAGACCATCCTCAATTAATAGTCTCAGAGTGGAATTCAAAGGACTATCTTCAAAGACCTTCCTTAGTTAATAGTCTCAGAGTGGAATTCAAAGGACTATCATTGATGTCGTTACGTTATTTGCTTGTGAGAGAGTTATTGCTTGAGTGTGAGAGATCCACAGGGGCCGCCAACTGTGTCGTCTTGTTCTTGGATTAATCGGTGAAATTCTTATAGATATCAATTGCGAGATAGACAATAAAATAAATCAATCAATAACTCAGACAAGGTTTTAAAAGATTGTATTTCAATAACAGTATGTTGCATCATTCATGGAGCTATTTACATATAATGGTAAAAAATGAATATAAGTTGAAGCCGAGTTCATGCAGATATCTTCAATTAATGAAAACCATAACTACTAGCGAGGGCATAATTGTTATATTCCACATGTCATTATAATCAAGGACGCTAGAGATTGTTGCTTGTGATTCCTGTGTGATATCTGATCAATACTGTGTCTCACCATTACTGCCTATTTAGCCTGCCTACGAGTTCCTTGTGTCATACTTTGATACATACAGCGAAAGCATAACCAAGATCAGGGGGATAAAAAACTGACATTAGTCATGGAATCACAGGACTGGATCAAAATCTACTTCATTGACTCTTCCATAAAGCTGCATACTATATCAAGAGCCCCGAACAAGACTATGGCCCAAAAACCCTCCTGTAGAAAAAAAAAATTAAACAGAGAACTGCCTGATCTGGAAACCACTGCGCGGTTCATCTCAGATATAGATTACTGATCTGACACCCCCCTCCCCCCCCAGACATGTAAAATGAGAACGAAGAAGAAGAAGACTTTTCCATAGCGTCTTATTAGTAAAACATGCATTCCATATATATTACAAAATATTACAAAATACTGGACTTTTGTTAGGCGCTTCAGCGCTGTGTCTTATGCAGATAAATCAAACGAAAGGTGAAAGGCCAACTCTATAAGCTAGTCGACGCTGATAGTGAAGGTCGAACAAGAATTTTAATATTTACGAAGGGAACCATCGAATGTCGTCAAACTCAATCTTTACGTTCATAGAAAACTGCCTCTCTCTACAGCCGTCAAAAGTAGTCTGTGTTTATATTTCGCTATTCTTCCCCAAAACCTAGTTTTGTTTTTACTAGTCGCGTCATTGTCTCCAAGTCAAAACTTTCCCTATTCACGAAACAAATAACTAATCCCTAATCGTGCCATAACACATATTAGTCCAATTTTCATATAGTTTAAATACATACAACAAAAGTCCCTTCTCTAAACATTCTTTTAAAATATTTTCAGCATAAAAGACCATTGGATAACGAATTTAGCAGCACGGAGATTGACAGAGAATATGCAAGTCCCGCTGATCACAAAAACAGACATAGGAATTATTGTGTTCCTTTGGTATATACATCTCTTCAGTTTCTCTAAGTAGCTACCAAGTGAAGTCATATAACAAAAGAAATAATATCAGATGTACTGATTGGAAGTCACTGATGAAAACTTTGTTTTAAAATGTTTCTTCCAGATCTGTTCTCCTTGTTTTGTTTTCTTAAGTAGTTTCTGGTTTAGCAGCAACACATCTGTCCTTGTAGCTAGTCACATAAGCCTCGTTGTAAACTTTAGTAGTAAAATATGGTTGGGTGGGGTGTGAGCCAAACCCACCAACTGGAAAGAAGACTTTCTCTGCGGTAGCTGGACTAGCCTGTATCATAGCCTGTCAGAAGTACAAAGAGTTAATATACAATGTCTGCTGTATTGTTAACATACATCAAATTAGAATGGAAAAGAAAAATATTTTAGAGTGTTACAAAAACTAAGAAAATATAATTGATTGCTGTATTTTAGAATATAAGCAGCACTGAAGAGAGCTAAGCAAGAATTTAAGAATTTATCATTCGGTTTGTAGATGACTTTTTAGTATTTAAACATCAAATTTTCTTGGCTAGAGTGATACAGATATAAGATAAATGTTTAACGTTAAATATGTTGATTTGTCACGTTTGTAAGAAGGAAATGTCAAAAGGAAATAATAATGGTAAAAATAATACGATATCAAGAATGATAAAAACAAAATATAAAAATCCCGAAAAAAAAATATTTAGAAAGCTAATCTAAAGGGGAAGAACTCCGTCCTTAAAACTATTTCTAACAATAATGTACAAGCTATTCCCTTTATTGGATATCAAACAAAATAATTAATTACCAATAATTAATTGACTAATCGAGTTTGTTTGTTTTTTTGTCTATTGATTCATGTTTTAATAGATACAATAAATAAGTGTTTAAAGTTGCAACTTGATCGGAGAATGCGTGAGGGAGAAATAACTCCAACGATTATTTAAGGGGACTAAACCCTACAAATGCACAAATTGTAAGACAAATTTACATACGGACAATAAAGATTATTATTATTATTATATATGTGAATATTAAAGGATTAGTTCGTATTAAACAAAATAATGAATGGATTACCAGTAATACATTGTCTAATTGGTTACTTTTTTATTGATTGATGTCTTGTCTATGTCAATGAATAATTATGCGAAGTTTCAGCTTGATCCCAGAATAGGTGTGGAAGAAATAACGTGTACACACTTTTTACCAGACAGACAGATTGACAGAATGAATTGATAATATGTCCTCGGGTGTGTGGGATGTATTTATGTGTCTTAGTTATTTTCAATTCATTTACATTGTACTGTGGGTGGTCTTGAAGTATTTGCATTTTTTATAAATCGACTCAATTTTAGACGTGTCATAACAATCTTTAATTGGCTAATCAAATTTCGGTATAAATAGGTTCACATCTAAAATAAAGTACAATGTACTACACGCTTACCTGAACTTTTCAGTCACAGATTTTAGAAAAATGAAGAAAATAAATGTAAAAGAAAAAAAAACATTGGGGCAATGATGTCAGCTTGAATAGTCACATAGTTGATCCACGATGTCCTCGACCTTTAACCTATTTCACTAACCTTTAAATGTCAAGGAAAACGTTGACTTGTTCATTCTCCTCCGCACTACACGCCCTAAAACAAAAAGGGGAGGGGGGGTTGAATTCTGAAGTTGGGTTATTTACCTTAAATCCGGGTGCTGGGATGTCTCCGTCAGAGATGAAGACAAGAGTGAAAGAGCTATTCTCGGGGATGATGTAACGGTAGTACCTGTCCACCAGCCAGTCCCCGCAAAACTTCACTCCGTACATACACAGGCTGTCTGCTTGGCAGTTCTCGCTTAATTGCACGTCAAAGGCGCTGAGAATGAAAGGTCAAGGTCACAGCATCATTGAAACAAAGTAAGTAGAGAAGTAAAAGGTTAAAGCTTGTACTGGGGGCAGGAGCCAACGGGGTTATGGTGCCGTGTAGCCAACACAGAGACGAGAAGCTTTTGCGATAACCTCCAAAAATACTAATTAGAGATGAGCTGGATCTAAAGACCCTTGGTTAGGCAGATGTGTCTTTTAATACGGATGACGTTATTAGCCTTCATCTTCCCCTATCCCATAGTCTGTTGGACCATTGGGGCACCACACAAGATCTGTTGACCGTCTCTCTCCATTTCTCTCCGTCTTTTGCCTTTGAAAGAATCTCTTCAATGATCGGCAAGTCCATTTATTTTATGTTGTCTTCCCATTGCTTTCTCTGTCTGCTTCTTCTTTTTTTTCCTGATACTGTTCTATTAGGGAAGGTTTTTTGCGAGCCCCGAGGACCTTGTGATATGGCTATGGAGCTTTAGTTTGCGTTTTTTTTCCCCAGTCTCTACTCTCTTCGTTTGTGATGCAATCCTTGTACGTGATACTTAGGATGACGTTATTATGTTGTGTTTTTTTGTCTGCGCTGCTTATGGCAAAATATTTAGGTCACAGCGGGGGCTGCGTAGCCACGGGAGATACTGCATTCTTCATTAATCCTTGGACTTGAAGAAAAGCCTTATTCTTGTATATACTGCATTCCTGATTAATCCTTGGACTTGAAGAAAAGCCTTCTTCTTATATCGTTAATAGTCATTAGTATTCAATCAACTGATTGTCATAAAGAAATGGTTTAGTTTGAGCCTGCTCTAATGGATGTGACTGACAGATACGGCTACATTTCACATTCACTAATTATTCAAAGATTGTACATTTGTAAAAGTGCAAATTTTAACGATGATGCTTGTTGATAGTTTGCACTTCATAAACTCCGATATTGGGGAAGAAAATATTGAAACCTGCCTCTTTATCTGTAACCTATTGATCACTGCACTGGTTTCTCATTGGTGAAAAATCCGGGGCCGCATTAGAATTTATGCAAAAAAAAAAAAAAAAAACGCAAGCAAAATTTAAAAAAAAATACTTTTTAAACAAAAAATAATTATCTTAGATGAAGATCTGCACATTTACAGCCATATATCTCAATATTATAAGATTTATTTTCCTGTTTTTGATACTAAACAAAATTTATTAATTACCAATAATTAATTAATTTATTGGCTTATTTTTTTTTATTGGGTCATGTTTTGTAAGGAGAAATGAATAATTGTGCAAAGTTTTACCTGGATCCGAGACACTATCACACCCAGTGGAGGACAAAAAGGAGGACAAAGCATTACAAAGGAGAACACACACACAAAAAAAAAGAGGACTGGGGTTACACTGTATTTCATGAAACATTTCGTCTCTAAAAGGCTGTAGAACTTGACACTATTTGGTATTTAGTATCCTGGTTCTCAGACACATCTTTTCCCTGTTGTACATCATTAGTGCAAACGTACTCTTGGGACTCCTTGCAAGATTTTTTGTTTTCATATTGTACATTGTGATAAAAGTGTCTCTCACTTGAGGCCGAGGCTGTTTTCATATTGTACATTGTGATAAAAGTGTCTCTCACTTGAGGCCGAGGCTGTTTTCCCCTCTTTTGCACACTGCTTATTATTAATTAGCAAAATCGCCTTTTCAACTTTTATCATAATGTCTCTGAAATTCCAAATAAACGCTAGCAGATCTTGGTGTGTTTTTGAGTGTCTGGTCTCTTTTGAACATTCTTGAAAAAAACGAACGCCTGTTTAAAAAGATGTTTGTCAAACAAGTTGTCACCTTACTGCTGAGACTGTCTCCTGGTTAGTTGGTTCAATTAATACAGTAACTAGGAAGGAATAAAACCGATTGATGGATAATATCCAATTGTAAAAAAGCCGGACATTTTTATACTTTAAACCAATACCTGTCGGATGGAGGCCTCCTTTTGCCGGACGTCTAGTAACCCCACCTACACACACTTACAAAAACACACACGCACACGCCGTCCTCATCTTTAACACTTACATGAACTTGAACTCTATGACGACGGCGTGGGTTTGAGTCTTCAGTTCCAAGAAACACTGGAGATTGTTTGGGTAGCGATTGGAAGAGCCAAAGTTGGGAGACTGCACGTACAGTACTGTCCTGGTGTCCACCACGAAGCTGGACGTGTCCTTACAGAGCTCAGTACTGTTGACTGAAATGGTCGCACTGTTGGCTGGGAATGTCTTGCCGTTGACTTGTGTCGGACTGCTGGTTGTTCTGTTGCCTGGAGTGATCTGGCCACATGAAATCAATTTAGGACGTGAGAGGTTTGTGTAACACAGTTCAAGTTATGTATGCATTATAAAAGATTATCACAGCAATAGGAATGTACCTATAACTTTCTAGGTTCAGATATGTCGTAACGACGAACATGTATTTTGACTTGTTATTGAAAGCAGAAGGTTTGAAACTTTCATTTAGATTGCAACTTAAGAGCAGCATTTTTTTAAGGCTTCAGATTCGATGGCATTTAGGGGTTTTAGTACTTATTACCGAATGCTGAACTATGCCTGATGGCCTAAACTCCAACTTATTTATGTAAAAAAAAGGTCCCCTTTCAGACCATGTAACTACTCTAACATCTTAGAAATAGCTAGAAATCTTTTTTTCGTAATATTTACAGAATAAGCCAATTATCGTATTTGCTTGAAGATCAATTTTCTTTTAGCTTATCTACACAAACCAATTGACCTTGACGCGTACATATCGTGACAACGAAGTCAAATAACTATTTGTTAGCTTGCATTCTATTCAAGGGTTAAATAAAAAAAGCAGAACACTGTTGTACTGGTATTTCGAAAACCGATCTAATGATTTTCTTAAAAATACGGTACGAAAAAAAAATTAACAATTCGTTGGCCACACGGTGAAAACTCTAGTTCTAAATTGTTTTGATTAAAATCATCTTCAAATTAAATTTGGGTTACGTCTTTCTATTTTAAATACGCTTCATCGGAAATTCCCGAACTGGACTCAAAAAATGTTGTTTTTTTTATTTTCAATACCGAGTTGCATAGATAGATGGAGGTGAACCTTTTGCGCACTGCCCTATGTGTAGAAGCTTAAGTCTTGTAAAAATATTTGCTGAACTGTTAATAAAAGAACTTGATTGTTTAAAGCTCACTAGTAAGACCCCTTGCAGTAATGAAGCATTACAAGAAATAATTAGAACAAGAAACTGAGAATTGACTTTTAAAACTCAATTTTACATTACTTGTTGGTTTTATACTGTAAAGCATTTCTTATTCAGAAAAAAGACGAAATTCTAGTTACATCTATTAATGTTAAAGTGAGGCTTGTGTTCATGAAAAGGCTAAATTGTGTATACCGAAACAGATGAACATTTATATATCTCATCTAGTCGAGAGTGACAAACGACACACACTGTAGTTAGAAAGTTAATAAACCGATTTCTATTTTACAGTTAAAATGGTGAGCTCATTTCTGCTTTTTTTTCTTTCCTGGATGTTAAAGCCTATTGAAAGGTTTAAGTCGTAAAGATGTAGGCCCAGACTTGTAGAACAAATGAACAAAGCAAATGTATCCATGTAACAGAAATTGGATTTACCTGTGTTTGATTACTTTGTGCTGTACCGACGGAGCTCGTTATGCATAGGAGGATTATGGTGAATGCAGACGTTGTCATGGTGAATACAGACGTTGTCATAGTCAAGCTCTATGTGCTAGTAGTACAAATAATAAAAAAAAAACAAGAAAAAAACATAAAAAAACACTTTAAAAAAACAAAGCTTATATTAAGTGTATGCAAACGCGACATCAAGCTCTTCAAAATCGACACTATTGGTTAGGAAAAAGTGGCACTGGATAGATCTACATGGAGAGAGAGCATAAAGGAAGGGTCTCGGATTGCAGATGCCATTCACAACAGAAGTAGAAAGAAGGGCGAAAATGCAACAACGCCTGGTGATTACATATGCCCAACCTGTGATCGCAGCTGTGTATCAAGGATTGGCCTCTTTAGTCACACAAGAAGTTGTAAAGGGAAGAAATCATCTCTCCAGACTTAAAATGCCACATAATTAAGTGCATTGTATCAATTAGTTTTGATCAGTCATGTAATGGTATGTATGACTAACCTAGACAAATAAATATGTGTGATAGAAATATTGTTACCAATAAGCACAGCTCTGTTCGAGTCGGGACTCAAACTCGAGTTTCCTGATATGTAGCCAAACGGCCACTGAGCCTCATATCCCACATAAATATATGTGGCATAGGTAAGAATAAGAAATTCATTACAATTCTAATTATTATATTGTTGTAGACGGTCGTTGACGTGTAGCACCAAACTGCTGGTATGCAACTAAACCGCTGTAGTATGATATATAAGTTGTAAAACTTGAAATAACTTCAATAGCTTCGTGTGAACAATACTAAATATAACTTTTATTATAATATAGAGAGACTCAAGTTGATATGAGATATAATAAATGTACTAGACTTAAAAAAAATATAATTGATTTTAACAAAATCTAACTCACTACAATAACACAACCTTTCAGTCTCACGTTTTGGGGTTTTCTGTCCTAAGACCGCTGACGACAATGTCACCTATCTTCCATCATTCAGAACCAATCGCCAACATTTTCTTACAGTCACCATAGAAACACACACACACACTCCAAAACACATATAGGCCTATATATATAAATGGCGTGTGCATATTGAAACAACTACACAGCTAAGAAGTTGATGTGCTGTCCTGATTTAGAACTGCTACGGATCTAATTACAACCATTTTTCCCCTATTCGAATTCGATATTCAATACACCGTGTTTATATACGTCCTGCTTACAGTCAACACACACACTCACACACACAACACACACACACACATGCTTATCTCACTACAGTCTCAGTGGGAAACATTACTGACGCTGCACATGACCTGCAAACTGAATAACAAATAGCGAAAAAAAAACAACTTCTATATGGAGAATTGTGTAGAAACAATGTCTTCCTATTTTGTGATCATATATCTATTGTAAGGTATGTGGTTTAATCCTCCCTTGGCTTACTATCAAGGGGCTTGAGCTCAAACCCCGACTCGAGCTGTTTGCTGAGCGCCAAAAGGTGCTTCTCCAAGATAGTCCCCCGCCCCCTCCCCACAGGTCAACAAAAGAGATGGAACCATAGCGCTCTGTTCCCCCTATTGTACCTATAGCATGAATGATACATTATACAAAAGTAATATTTACAAAAAATGAATAAGCAGTAAAAAAAAACAAAAAAAAACAACTATTATACAAAATACAAATATAATGTATAAAACAAGAAAAAATGAGACACAAGACTAACATAGAAGAGAACGCAAGAGATAATAATTAAATTTATAAAAATTACTAAAAAAAAACAACAAAAAAAACAAAACAACAGCAACAACAACAAAAAACAAATCTTATTTAAGGGGAAGAACTCTACATTTACATCCGTATATCTCAATATTGTAACATTTATTTCCCCTTTTTGAAATCAAACAAAATCAATTAATTTCCAATATTAAATTAACTTATTAGTTGTTGTTTTTTTAATTCATGTCTTGCTACGAATAATGAATAATTGTGAAAAGTTTCGAATTGATCCGAGAATGGGTCTAGGGGGAATAACGTGTTCAAAATGTGTACCTGACAGGCAGAGAGAGCTAAGTTTTGTTTTTAAATTTATATCTAGAACTAAAAAAATGAAGAAACAGTATAACATTTGAAAACTCACTGCATCAGACGTTGAATATTATATGGCTCCTCTGTCCAGAAGATTCGCTTGTTTCGGTTGAATATATTTCTCAATATAAACGTAGTGACCACAAAACTAAAAAAACGGCAATATTGTGATAAGTTGTGTGATACTAGTTTACTGCTTGGCAGGTAACACATCTCAATACATTTTACTGGTATTACATTAAATATTACATCTATACAGATTTATGTACAAAGTCAAAATAGGTTTATATACACACATTATTAATATAAACAAAACAAGCAAAATAAAAAAAACAACTCACTAATATGATATACGCTAGGAAAAGAAATGCACATTTACAGCCATCTATTTCAATGTTGTAAGATTTATTGCCCTTTTTATATATGAAACAAAATTAATTTATTGGTTAATTTTTTTGTTAGGGTTAGGGTTAATCAAACAAAGTCTCAACTTGATCCGAGACTAGGAAATGTTCAAGATTTGTAATCAGACAGACGGAGTGAGTTGATAGAGGCTTAGTATCAGTCATAATACCGATCATCAATAGACCATCTAATCAATCTAATCTGTACATTTAAAGATTTTAATATGCATGTATATTATGTAATAAATTTAAACATTCAGTATAAGATTAATGTATACAAACATCTTACCTAGGTGTCTAGTTTCTGTTTATGTCCCACTAGTAACAGATAAAACACATCTCATGTCAGTGAAGTACGCTGACTCTCTAGTGAACAGACTGTATGTTGACCTTGTCACTAGTATCGCTTGGTGTAGGTAGCCAATAGCTAGAAGCACTCTCCGCTGACTGTCTGGTTAGTCATTCCTTATGTCAACATGTTGACATCTCAAACTGTCTTGTGTCGCCCTGGGTAATACTCCAAATTAACCTTCTCCCTAATCGCACGGGAAATGCTGTAGGTAAACTATCAATCTTTGACGAGAAGACGCTTACCTTTACATTAAATAAGAAGACTTCTAGTCGAAAACAGCACCACCAAGAATTACGTCAAACACACACACAGTATAAGAAATAATCTACTGAATATCTTCAACGTTAGAAGGATTAAGAAGTAACAACTAGTGGGGTGCCAGGGGTCCATTTTTTACAATACCTCTATTCAGGTTGCAAATTCTTCATGGGATAAAAGAAACCTAGACACGGATCTCAAAAACGGATCGAAAGATTTTCTTAAAAATTAAGCAATTTATGTATATCTTTGGGAAAAAACAACAACTAGCCAATCGGCCTCACTTGGAAATCTTTGGATTGACCGTCATAATTTTCCGAAATATAATCTTCTTAAAATTAAACTTAGTCTGCAGACCTAGACAATCTATATCTTGAATACACATGTTATAAATTTATTAAAGAGTTAAATACATAAACAGACGTTGAGGAACCATAGACTTATATATATAATATGTGAGGAACATTTTGCGCGTCGTCCTCTAAGTCTGGACCTATTGGCCTATAACCAATTTAGAATCTGCTACACTGTTTATCAACATCCAGTATTCTAGTCTAGGCTAGTGTCTTTTAATGTTGCCATGCCTGGACCTGCATCTCCGAATTAGAATGTTAAATTCTGTGTGTGTAGAGCTATACATGCGCTTAACCGAGATCAGGGTGCGCGGTGTCTGAGTGGCTAAGCGCTTGGTTTCCAAACCTGGGTTCATGGGATCGAATCTCGGTGAAGACTGTGGGATTTTGAAATCCAGGATTTTTAGGGCGCCCCTGAGTCCACCTCTAATGAGCACCTGGGGAAAGTAAAGGCGGTTGGTCCATTGTGCTGGTCACGTTACACCCTGTTTGTTAACCGTTGGCCAAAGAAACAGATGACCTTATCATCTGCCCCATAGATCACAAAGTCTGAAAGCGGAACTGTATTTACTTTTACTTCACCGAGACCAATCATTATATAAGGCCTGAACACTGAAATGCAACGTCACAACCTGTTAGACCAATAGCCCGTTGCGACGTTGCAGGTCTGTACGACATGGCAACAAGCTATTGCTCTAAACTGCCCACATGTTATGACGTTGCAAGTCAGTATTGAGGCCTTCTTTAACGAATGGCTTCGGCCTAACCAAGATTTTTTTTTCGGGGGAAAAGGAAATTTCGGCAAGTAAAAACTATTCCATTTTTTGTTATCTATCATTCAAAGTAATGGCTCTTACTAAATGTCATATGTGTACATGACCTACAAACTGAAGTCACCTTTGTTAGTACTGAACAGAGCGTATCTGATAAAAAAAACTCTCTGGAGAATTGAGTATATATATACAACATGCTTTAACTAACATAGAAGAGAGCACTTGGCCGCAGGCAGCTTCCGAGCGAGACAGCTGGCCATTTCTTACACACTTGAGACCAACAGTAAATCCATTGCTGAGGACAGGCCTAAACAACAAAAAGAGAACCTCAATCAACCAACGTACAAGGGTTACGTCTGCACTGACTGTGTAGCCACGGGAAATATTGCACTACTTCATCTTCGGACTTGAAGTCCAGCTTATTATTATATAACAGCCGACTTGTCCAAACTGTCGTGCTTGATGTTGTGTCTTAAGGGAAAAAAACTTGAGCACGTGGAATGTTTCGTTTTGCAAAGCGCACAATGAATACCAGTAAGAAATAACTAGTCGACCCGCGGCGTAGCATACGCCGCTATTTGCCGGAAGTCGTTATGTAGGCAGCGTATTGTCGAGCAGAGCGTATGACTGTGCTTCCGTGAATAAGAACAACGGACAGAGCGTCGCCATAGTTACCCCAATGTTCGCAAACAAAGCTTACAGCCATCTTGCGAAGTTCGAGAGCAACAGTTTCGTCGATGACATTTTCCCAGAACTATGCGACTGATGGAAATACAAATTACCTGATGGGGTAAAAGCAAAACAAAGCTACAGAAGAAGGATGCAACTATTTTAATGACACCAGATATTGACGTGTATAAAAAGAAATACATAAATGTAGTCAAGTCTTACATTTTCTACCCCCCCCCCCTTCTTTTTTTTCTGAGCCTTGCTCTCTGTCGCCGCGAAAGTTACGTGGTGTAATTCTAGTCTTATTTGCAGAAATAAAAGAGTTGTCTTTCCATGACTTTTTCATGGTGCTAATGGAAAAACTATTTATCTTTTGTTTAATGGCTTTTTATTTTGTTGTTAGTATCGTAGAGAACTTATTATCTTGTTGGCATGTCTGAAATACAATTTATGGAAGATTTTACATTTGAGTTAATACAGGAAAAATATCCTATATTTGAAACCTTTATTTTCTATTTAATTTTCAAAGTATAATTTGCCTCTGTTCCTCACAATTAACTATTGATGCATGTTTCAAAAGTTATTCAAGGGAGATAATCAAAATAATACGCCTTTATTTAGTAATACGCTATGATATCCCTTTGTTTGGACATTTACTTATTTATTCCTAGTGTAGAATAAATGAGAATTGAACCAGCTCACATCCCAACTACAAGAAAAAGGACGCTTATTAAAAGCTATCTCGACATGACCAATGCATAATTTTTCGACTCAGAACCGGACACAACAAAATAAAACAACATATGTTCCGGAAGCTTAAAGACGAGCGAAACCTGCCCTTGTGGAGCATCACCAGAGAATGCTGACCACGTCCTTCAAAGCTGCATACTATATCAAGAGGCCCGAACAAAACTCTGGCCCCAAAACCCTCCTATAGAACAAAAACTATACTGAGAACTGCCTGATCTGGAAACCACTGCGCGGTTCATCTCACATCTTCTAAGTCTATATTTTGAATAAAATTTATGTTTAGTACTGTTGACAAAGAAGAAGTTACTCAAGTTATTTCAAGTTGTATTAATTAAGATAGAATACCACTACAGCGGTTTAGTTGTCTACCAGCAGTTTGGGGCTACAGGTCAACCACCGTCAACAACAAGACACAATTATTTCAGTGCTATAATAGCTTTATGGTAAACATATCTCATATGGGCCGTTACACCTTTGCTGCCCAGAATGAGGAATCGCTGCTTAAGTTTTTGTGGTCGTCTGTCCTTCCATCCGTCAGTCTGTCAGTCCGTCCTGTTCAGATCGCAAAAACTATAAATTACTGAAAATCTGATATCATGATATTTTAGTTCTTGTTTGGGCTTATTTACTTTTTTTTTTGTTTCAGAAAGTGAAAGATTCAATTGTTTAAATTAAATATGTAAGCAGTTTTTTTTTTTTTATAATAAAAATACACCATTTTACAACTATTCACTAAGAACGAAAAAAAAAAGTAAAACAAAAACAAACAAAAAAAAAACGGGAAATTATATTAACATAGAGGGGGATTTGTCTGGAAATGCTCAAAACCATTATGTAAATTGCTTAAATATTTTCTTAAATAATGCTATAAAATATTTGTTTTGGTGAGTATTACGTGATATACAAGCTACTAACATTTTAAATGAAGTGTTTACTTTTGTCTTCAAAGAGGAAGAATGCATTTACTATATATATATATATAACATTTTTCTGACACCGCAATAGAACCATTAATTTTTAAAATATTTAAACCTCAAATTTGCAATAAATTTATTACGAGGAAATACCACAGTTAGTTAGCTAGTAAACGCACTAACTAAATCATTTAGAATTATGTTTCTCCGAATGATTAGGATTCCATAGAAACTAAAGACAGTTACTTTCAAAAGAATCTCAATGGCAAGGACTTCGCTCATTTGGCATTGAAGACACATGTGTATGTAGGTACATGTCTACAACAGAGAACAATAGACAACCTAATGATCATCAAGCTTGAACGATTTCTGGACGATGTTAAACTTAATTGTTGTGAAGGAACAATATATATATATGATATTCAATAATAAATAAATCAGTGTGTATAATTAAAACATATAATCATCAATAAGGCCAGGTTAACATTGAACCATATTATTATAACAATCAGTTCAGTGAATTCCTATGAATATTAACAATGTGTTAATTGTAACATTAATATTTCTCAGTACCTTCTAGTATTATATAGTCAGTTTTCATAGCTATATAATAGTATTGAGTACCCTGTGGTATTATATAATCAGTAAACATAGCTATATAATAGTATCGAGTACCCTGTGGTATTATATAGTCAGTTAGCATAACTTTATAATAGTATCGGCGACACTTTCGATACGTACACGTCTCTTCTTTTTGTATTGTCGGAGGTAGGGTTGTGTGGTTGTTGGTAGTTTTTAGTTCATAGATTCTGATGTTTAGGTTACCTGCATGAGTGGTCAACTTCGGGGGCCGATTCTGAGTTTGGATTTCCACAAAAACTTTCTTCATAACCTATTTTTATTTTTATTGATATATTACGTTTTCATTTTACTGTAATTTGTTCAATCTCAATGTGTAGGAGTTATCTGAGAAAAAAAGATTTCCACTGCTGTCTTTATGTTTGAAACGAAGTCATCTCGGCCAATCTCGGGTTACATCTCAAAGATTTGTAGTTGTAGTCTCCATCGAGATTCGAACTCAGAGCCCTCAGTTTACCTGCTAAAATGTGCCCAAATTTGCTTTTGAAGTGATAGATCAATGTCGATGAATGTCGAAGGGGGATGGTGGAAACTTGTAGATCGTGTATAAACGTTTATAGGGTGACTAGTTGGTCGGCGCTCTGGACTGTCTTCTCGATGGTCTCGTGTTGGAACGCTGCCCGCCACCATCTACCACCTTCCAGCGGAAAGTTTGTGCGAGGATGTAAACATCTTCCAATCTAATGGGACATCCTAAGACTTGTAAAACAAAACAAAACTTGTGTATTCATTGAAAATGTATTTGAAAAGTGTAATGTATATACATGTACACGATATTAAATAGTCCAACCATAATTGCTCACTAACTGTTATTAATTTATAAAAAAAAATCCAAGAAAGATAACCAAGAAAACTGAGGATTTATGCCCCCTTAAGTTTTGCTCCAACGCTCAGCGATCATCACTCTGTTCCAATTTAATTGGTTATAAAATTTTGAACACTGGTGTTAAATGTATCAATAACTTTAGTTAGAAGTTCAAAGATTGAGTTCATTCAATGAGTTGTGTATTGTTGACTTGGAACGATGCCATATTTTATCCATAGTGTAAGAGGAATACAATCAGGTCATATCTGTAACAATAACATCGTTGCCCCAGTGTTTCCATCCTTTTTGGTCAGTTCACCACAAGGCAATGAAGGAACTCTTAACTCTTTTGCAAAGCAACTAACAGCAAACTTTATTAGTAAACTAAAACTGTAAAACGTTACATAGATCCCAGGCCTATGTGTTTCTAGCATAGATACAAACAAAGAGACAGTCTAACAAACCATGCTATCAACAAACTCTAAATTAGTTAGCCAGACAGCCTGTCATGAATACTCCCCTGTATGTCGGTCGTTCATACTGTTGCAATACCCCTGCAGCTCGAAGTATATCCGTCTCAGTGTATCTGTATACTGGTAGAACTATCTGCCAATATGCGTTGTGTGTTCTCTGGTGTGGATAGTATAGATCTAGTCTCAGGCGGATCATTTCAACTTACTCACGTTATCTCATGTTTACCACAGAATTTTGTTTCTCTGTATATAAGAGATCAAGCATTTTATGTGGTTTATATCTTTTTTTATTTTATTGTGTTAAGGTTTTTTGTTTTTTGTCTTATGTACAGGTAGGGATGAAAACTGTGTTGAACATAGACCAAGCAATACTTCGTGCAAGTAGGAAGAGAATGTGTAAGGAAAAGGTTAGAGAAAGATAGAAAAAGGAACGAAATAGGTAGAAATAAAAAAAGAAAGATGGACGGTTGGACGAACGGAAGGATGAATAGATAGATAGATTGATAGATAGATAGATAGATAGATAGATAGATAGATAGATAGATAGATAGATAGACAGACAGACAGACAGACAGACAGACAGACAGACAGATAGATAGATAGATAGATAGATAGATAGATAGATAGATAGATAGATAGATAGATAGATAGATAGATAGATAGATAGATAGATAGACAGACAGACAGACAGACAGACAGATAGATAGATAGATAGATAGATAGATAGATAGATAGATAGATAGATAGATAGATAGATAGATAGATAGATAGATAGATTTGTGAAGTACAATTATTATATTATATAAATACTTCTAAACATTTCAGCTATGCAGTGTTCATCAAATATCTTGGCGAAGCCCGAGCTAACTCGAACAGTATGACTTCATAGTCTTATACTGTATTCCCCTTTCTGAGGAACTGCCCATGGGAAACGACTCCACGCGAGAAACAGTATGATGGATTGAACGAGCACTGGAGAGAATTTCTTGCCAACCCACCAGGAGCGTTGGTACGGGGGCCATATGGTAAACTCTCAAGAGATCATGTTTCTCTCATGTAAGCCAGATAGACACTTCGTCTTTGAACCGCTTCGACTCAGTTGCCACAATTAGGACCTAGTTATAACCCTAGAATGTAAAGGCAGATAACAGAAGAGGGGACTTAGTTATAACCCTAGAATGTAAAGGCAGATAACAGAAGTCAGAAGAGGGGACCTAGTTATAACCCTAGAATGTAAAGGCAGTAAACAGAAGAGGGGACATTGTTATAACCCTAGAATGTAAAGGCAGATAACAAAAGAAGTCAGAAGAGGGGACATAGTTATAACCCTAGAATGTAAAGGCAGATAACAAAAGAAGTCAGAATAGGGGACATAGTTATAACCCTAGAATGTAAAGGCAGATAACAGAAGAGGGGACTTAGTTATAACCCTAGAATGTAAAGGCAGATAACAGAAGTCAGAAGAGGGGACCTAGTTATAACCCTAGAATGTAAAGGCAGTAAACAGAAGAGGGGACATTGTTATAACCCTAGAATGTAAAGGCAGATAACAAAAGAAGTCAGAATAGGGGACATAGTTATAACCCTAGAATGTAAAGGCAGAAAGTCAGAAGAGGGGACATTGTTATAACCCTAGAATGTAAAGGCAGATAACAAAAGAAGTCAGAAGAGGGGACATTGTTATAACCCTAGAATGTAAAGGCAGATAACAGAAGAAGTCAGAAGAGGGGACATTGTTATAACCCTAGAATGTAAAGGCAGATAACAGAAGAAGTCAGAAGAGGGGACCTAGTTATAACCCTAGAATGTAAAGGCAGATAACAGAAGAAGTCAGAAGAGGGGACCTAGTTATAACCCTAGAATGTAAAGGCAGATAACAGAAGTCAGAAGAGGGGACATTGTTATAACCCTAGAATGTATAGGCAGGATACAAAGGAAGTCAGACGAGTAAAGAGTAGAGAGAGAGAGTCTGAACTACATCTCTCTGCTCATTATGTAAATCTAAATGCTAGCACATGAGCCAGAGAGTTTGGCCAAAACAATAATTATACTCACTAGTGTCAGCTATGTGTGCGACCTAGTTTTCTTTCTCTCTCTCTCTAGCCCTCCCCGGTCTCTCTGTATCTCTTCCCCCCTCTATCATTATGATCATACCCACATTTTTACTTGTCTCGTTCCTAGCATACTCTCTCATGACACCCTCTGGGGGGGGGGGGGTGGATGGGGGGGGGGGATGAATCTGCAACAAAAGCTTCCTATCATCACAGTCTCTTGTAGAGAACGTTATTGCGCCACGAACAGAGTCACTATAGATAAGCGCTGTGTGTGCCATCGTTTATTTCTGTTTTGTATTTATGATTTAAATTCTAAATAAGTTCGGCTAACTTTCCAGATACAAAACAAAAGTGGGAGATTTCAAGATTCAAATTAATAATATCTTCATAATAGTACATTTAGACTAGAAATGTTTATACGATCATTCATGTGCATATGCTGATGGGTCAAAAAGACCTGTTTATTTCTCACGAACTTAACCACAACTTATAGAGACCAGATGAAGATTTAAAATGAGAAACAGGTTTTTATGGTTCTTAGTTTATATGGTCGATTTCTTTGTGTGAGCGTTAAGCTAGATCTTTGTCACTTTGTTGGGAAAATTGCAAAGAAATTATGATTTGCGATTTCCTGATATTTAAGACTGGTACTGCTGGTTTATTGGCTGTGTGGCAAGGGTGCACCATCTTGGAACGAAGCAAACTCAAACCTTACCAAAAGCAAACATGAAAACAGGTTTTCTGAGAGTTTAGATACTGAAGCTAGCAGGCCCAGTTCCATTCGCTATTCGTTGTTGTTGATATTGATTGTTTTTTTTTTTAACTTTGTATGACCTTTCTAAACATCACCATGATGGTGTGTGCATCTGGACTAACCAGTCAAGCAGCCATGACTGGACCAATCAACACTGGAGCGGGTTTAGCATGCAGTTCCGGAAGTGATATGAAGCATTCTGTTCAGCAAGGGGTGGCATCCTCCACCAAGGGAAACGACTCTCGAGAGCGACGATTCTCAGAGTATTTCCATTACGGATTAAGTACCCTGGAGGAAATGCCTTGCAGACATCGCACCTACATAAAGGTAAGAAAGGCTTTTGTGTGTCGCCTTGGCAAAATGTCTTTGCTCTGAGATTTGGAGATGGACATGAGATCTTTAGCTCTCTAAAAATCAAAGAAAAAGATCACTCTACTATAAAGGCAATTGTAATTCACTAGCCCTTAATAGTAGGAGCGCGCGTTGGCCCTCGAAATCAGAGAAAAATAAGTATAATGCACACCCCTCTTTTTTTTTCTTTCTTTTTAGGGAAGGCTGAAATCAACTTTTAACTATTTTTACTTTGTACATATTTTTTACCTGGTCGTAAACATTATACAGAGAGGAATGGAGAAAGACGGTCGACCTATCTTGCATGGTACCCCAACGGTCCAACAGACTAAGGGATAGGTAAAGGTAAAAGGTAAAAAGAAAACTTTAAACATTTCAGAGCAGATAAAGAGATGAATATCCATGGTAGTTAGGGAGCAGACTTCTTTTTTCTTTTTCTGGTAAATACTAAAACCCTTTGGTCATTCACTGATGGACAATTTATGCATTTCTTACTACTATGGCAATTACTTTGAACCAATCAAGATCATAGCCTTGACATTTGAAATGTATATGTATATAAAGAAAGAGAGAAAGAAAAAAAGAGAGAATAGAAAGCGAGTTAGAGAAAGTGAGAAAAAGAGAAAGAAAAAGTGAAAGAAAAAGAGAAGAGAAAAAGAGAGAGAGAGAGAAAGAGAGAAGGAGAGAGAGAAAAAAAAGAGAGATAAAGAGAAAGAGAGAAAAAGAAGAAGAGAGAGAGAGAAGAGAGAGATAGTATATAAGAAATGTAAGAGATAGTAAAAGAAATACAATTTAAATTCATAAAATATATATTTTAGTTTTTTTCATGTCTGCACGATGTGTAAAGTTGACTAAAAAATACATACTGGGGATAAGTGATGCCCTGTGCGGCCCGCACAACCCGCACATCGCTAGATACGCCTCTGCGCCGTTTAGACATTGACATTGTTCTCTAATGCTAACTACCATCTAATTTCGATCCTATCTGGTCTGTGTGACGTAACCAACGGGGAGATGGTGTTTTGACGTGTGTGGGAGGAACACTCCGTGGGGAGTCCGGTCCACGTGACCAACTCTCAAGCCACACCGAAGGAGAGGAGCAGACGACGAAAGGCGGGCACTCCAGTCACTCTCTACAAACACCTGCACGTTCCTCTCGGGGACGCTCATTCCGAAACGAACTTATTCGACTGCTGTCGGAACAGAACTGATATTGCAACATTCTTCAATCTACGACTGGGGAGTTAACCCTAACCGACCTGATGAGCGGAAGGCAAGGAGTTTCCACGAGAGAAACAATAAATTACAATTTATGCAAACAAAAAATCTTTGTATATTTGCCAGTTTGTAATGTTTTAAAAAAATAAATTATCTTACAAAATTACTAAATTATATTTAGAGTACAAAAAAAAATCATACGATTTAGCATAATGCTAAGATACAGCAGTTTAAAAACAAAAGAAACCAGAACATTTTCATTTAAAAAATAGTGTTTATTCAAGTTTCAGAGCACCGCACAACGATAGTATAATCGAAATATATCATGAACAAGGCTAAGGTAACTTTGCATACTAGACCGGGCACGTTATATCTCCCACCTCCCATTCTCGGATCAAGTCTGGACAATTATTCATTGTCGATAACAACGCGTGAATGAATCAAAAAAATAACCAATTAGTTAATAAATTAAACGTTAATTAATTGTTTTATGAAGGGGAGATAATGTTTGTGTAGGGAATTAGGTTTTTAGCTAATAATTAAAAACTAACAATAGGTAACTATGAAGCTGAAGCCTTCATTTTTTTTATAAAGTCATACAGTCAGGGCTAGTATCTGTCCGTCTGGTAAAAGTTTGTGCACTTATTTTTCCCACACCCATTCTCAAAACAAGTTGAAACTATGCACAGTTAGTCATTCATGACATGAATCAGTAAGAACATCTATCATTATAGTTCATTAATCACTGGTAGTTACTTTCGCAGTGGCTACTTTCAAGATAGACCAACCCTCCAGTATTCACATATCGGCTAAATATATAGGATTTCGTCCCCTTTCATAATTGAACACGTTATTTCTCCAACCTCATTCTCGGTTCAAGTTGAAACTTCAAACAATTATTTATTTTACCTAACAAAACATGAATACATTCAAACATTATCCACTTAGTTAATTAATTATTGGTAATTTATTATTTTGTTTGATATCGAATAAGGGAAGTAACTTCTACATTATTGAGAGATATAGTTGTAAGTGCGGAGTTCTTTCCGTTAGATAAGCTTTGTTTTTTAAAGATGGATTTTTTTTTTATATACATGTAAGTACTTGTAACTGGTACACAAAAGTGAGATATTCATTTTATAAGGTCCAAAGCTCATTACAAAGGGGTTCATCTAGTGGCCTGCTTTCTCTGTACACAGGGTCTTTTCTTATCCTAAAAATACGTGAGAGACAACGCTAAATGTTTCTTTGAAATTTTATTAATTTAGACAATCAAAACAAGTCCATGACTTGAATATTCCTTGTCCATGGACGTATTTGGTGGAGGACGCCTCTGAGTTTGTGTGATCACACAAACTCTCTTTATAATTTTGTTTATATTTTAAGTGTTTTGTAACCCAGATTCAACATTTTCGGACTTCGCTATGTGTCAGCGTCAAGCAAGCAAACTTAGCGTACAGCTTTAAAATTTCTCCATTTCTTCGCTGCCTCCTTTCTCAATAGGTCTGACATCCCGTATCGAACATGTTGGAATTTTTATGTTGAAATATAGGAACTCTCAATCGACGACCTTTACATTTCTCATTTGCATAAGACGTGAGGAGCACGCAATCATACGTCACAAGTGCTTTCTCAACGCAGACGCCGAAGTATTGTGACGTCATCGGCCAACGTATGCCTTTTCTTTTTGGTGAAGCAAACACCATTAATCCCGGGGGGTCGGTGATAATTTATACATTCTTATCGTATAAAACCCGCATCAGTCCGCGCTCTCTGCGAGTCCAGTGGTCTGGCGATGCCTGACTCTCAGGTGACGAGACAGTTAACTGCTTCCGGTCTGTGCCAGAGAACTATTAGATTATTTTTGGTGCTCGTTAATCATTCTTCGTTTTTGTAGTCGTAATTAACTGATGATCAGAGGCGGGTCTTAAGGTCTAAAATGAGAGGCGAACTGCTGGTGTGCATCACCGTTGCATCAGCAAGATGCAGTGGTGCTAAAACTACGACCATCTTCTACAACGACCTTACCAAATGTATAACGCCTTTTCAACACTATTGACTTAGAACTATTTGAAGATGTCTTTCAGATAATGTGATTATTCTATTTCTAGACTCTCTAGTCACACAATGTTTCAATACATTTTTTTGAGACTAGTGCAGCTCATTATAATGACGACCTTTGTATGAACAAAAAAAGATCCGCCACAGCGACATCTTACTTAACTCGATGATGGTCTTAAAAAGATCACGCCCATTACAGACTTCAATGCTCTATATGTACCTCGAATGTCCCTAGGATAATATTATAGGCCAGTGCTGCCTCGTTTTTTTGACTTAATGTCAACTTGGTTTTGTTTTTTTACTTCAATGAATGAAAAGAAAACACATTATTATTGCCCTTTTTTTTTACATTCTCTCTCCTTACTACGAGAAAAGGCTTTGTAGACGCCAAAGGAGAACGAATTTCTGAAGCTGAGAACGCTGGAATACGCTTGGCGATCCCGATAGGTTTCTCCAGAGAGGCCCAGTCTTACTGTTGACCACTTGCGGATTATAGTGGCAATATGTCGTGAATTGGTGGACTAGATTTTAGTGGCAAAATGTCGTGAATTGGTTGACTAGATCTGGCAACAGTTTTTTTTCCGGGATAGCCACTCTCCACGAGTTGACACCTAGGATCCTGAAGTACTAAAAGCATCTTCACAGACTGAAAAAAAGTACCATTATATACTATATTATATTTATGTCTATAGTACATATAAGCTATCTAATTATTTTGTTTTGATGGGGGCGGGGCTTATGTCTCTTTGATTATTTCAGCCTCCTAACATTTTGTTTAGTTAGATACCCGCCGCTGATAGAAATTGTTTCCATTGATATCAGGTAGATTGAAGAATGTTTGTTTGTAAAATGTTTTACTTAATTCGGATGTTCTATCATAGTTGAAGATAATTACTTCCTAGTCCAAACCTCCCGCAGGACGACGGGGGATGGGAGCGGGCAGGGTTTGAACCCTGGACCATCTATAAGTCCGAACGATAGTCCAGCGCGCAAACCGCACGACCAGGCAGCCATCCTGTCGTGTCTGTCGTGCTCATGACTTACTTTAGAAAGTAATGGGTTAAAATGAAAACAGTCATAATTTATGGTGTGTCTTGATAAAATTGAATGTGCCAACGTGGCCGAGTGTTGAAGAGCTCCTACGTTCGAGTCCCAGTAGAGACTGTGTTTGTTGATCAAGACGTTTCTGGTCCCTCAGCATGTTATAGATACCCGATGCTGGTTTGGGAATAGGAAGAGACAGATAAGTCATTGTGCTGGCCACACGATACACATCGTAGATTAACTTAGAGAAAAGTGTATTCCTTGAAAAGAGCTTTATTTACTTAGTGCATTCCTAGATTCTGATGTTCTAGACATGCATGTGTCAACATTTAGTAAATGTTTGCTTTTTTGATTTATAGTCTACAAGTCCATGTCTTTTGTTCTCTGTTTTATATCGGCTACTTTCGGTCAAGTTGATGTTTTAATAGGTCAGTTTTGTTAGATTTGATTTGAAGTCAAGTTCTGAGACACACATCCTCTCTTCCTCATTCTGTTTCTCACTCTCATTTTGTCAGCCCCTCTGTCACTGTGAATCTCTAAATCACTCTTTCTCTGTTTCTAGTCTCCTTCTCTCTCACTCTTTCTTTCTCACTATTTCTCTTTCACTCTTTCTCTCTCACTCTTTCTCTCTCACTCTTTCTCTCTCACTCTTTCTCTCTCACTCTTTCTCTATCACTCTTTCTCTCTCACTATTTCTCTCTCACTATTTCTCTCTCACTCTTTCTCTCTCACTCTTTCTCTCTCACTCTTTCTCTTTCACTCTTTCTCTCACGTTTTCTCAGTTTCTGTCTCTCTCCTTTTCTCCCACTTTCTCTGTCGCGCTCCCCGTCTCTCATTGGCTCTCACATTTCTCTGTCTCTACTATTGTCTCTCTCTAACACACTTTCTCTCACACTTTCTTTCTGTCTCTCTCTTTCTTTATCTTTCTCCGTCTCTCTCCCTCTTTCTCTCTTACTCTCTATCTCACGCTCACTCTCTTTTACTCTTTCTTTCATATTCTTTCAACCAGGTCGCTTTTCCTGTCACCCATACATACACTCCTTCTCTCAATGTATCTCTTTTAACGTCTCTCTCTCTCTCTATCTTTTTTATTCTCTCTCTCTCTTTCCCTGTCACACGAATGCATACATTCTCTCTCTCTCTCTCTCTCTCTCTCTCTTTCACCTTCTTTCTCTCTTTCCCATACATAAATTCCTTCTCTCTCTCTCGCTCTTAACTCCATTCTCTCTCTCTCTCTCTCTTAACTCCACTCTCTCTCTCTTTCTCTCTTAACCTCACTCTCTTTCTCTCTCTCTCTCTTAACCCCTCTCTCTGTCTTTCTCTCTTTTCCCCATACATCCACTCCTCACACACACACACACAACGTGAGGTGAGTACTGTAATGTAAGTGAACGTGAGCTCCTGTGTTGTAAAGAACTTTACGACTCTCTTGGGGAGGGACGCGTGTCGTTAAAACGATGGTGTCGAGGGGAGGTGGGACATGGGCAGGGGGGCTGAACACAGGACAGGATCACCAGAGAGAGAAATTAGGCTTCACTTAGTTCAGTAGATTGTGCTCTCTGATATCCGAGTGACCGCGTTCAATAGTTTTGGGGGGAGTGGACACCCCCAGTGGAGAAGTGCCGCGAACACACAAAAAAATGTAAGACAAAAATAGAAAGTTTTGACAGAAGGGAGATGACTATTGTGTTTCAAACATTCTCTCCCTTGCTATCTGCAAGTGTTTTCAAAGTATCACTCGGGACTCTGGCATTGTGATTGGCAAAAAAAAAAAAAAAGAGAGTATATTTCTATTTTCTAAGTAAATCTTCGTTGTTGTATTTTGGAGAGGAATGTAAAGGGCATTTACCTTTGTATCCTTATAGCTGGCTATAATGCAAGTATCTAAGTGAACTTTTACACAAATTAACCAGTTTCGTTGTTAAGCGAAATTTTTCTGATAACACATTTAGTGAAGCAGTCACATGCCACGAGAGACTGGCTTGTACAATGAGGAGTGTAAAGAGAATATATTCCTATCACTTTAGCCATAAGTCTATCATATAAAATATTCTGAGAACACAAAAATTAATGCATGACGATTGACGATGCAATAAATTAAAATAGCCAGAAATGAGAGAATTGAAGGAAATATTATTTTTTTGTGGTTATTTCTTGGCTGTTAGTTTTCATTGGATAATATTTATAGTTTTGTGATTTAGCTAGATCTATTTGTTTCGAGACTTGAGAGAAAAGTTTTTAATTCAACTTATAGACACGTGATTGGAGGTTTCACAATTTCTAAAGAAGAAGAGTGATATGATTTTCAAATATTCCTAAAATTTTGTGGTAAAAGCTGTTTATGAGTGGAATCTCAGTCAAAGCTAGATTCAGGCTAGTTGACTTAGCTTGACTTAACTTGACTTAACGCTTAGCAAGCAAAAACTTTGAGAGTCTCAGTGACCACCTTGCATTCTGAATATTTGTTTTTTGAGTATATAGCCTGAAAATGATTTCAAAAGAAGTTCCGGCTAGGAAATGTCCTAACTGACGTCCAGTCGTCAGGACTTTGACGTGGTCAAGAATGTGACGTCTTACTCCGGTACGATGCACGTCTGCATCAATAAGCCAGCGTCGTCGTCCACTCTGTCCAAGCGGCAACCTTCCAACCTCCACCAGCATCAACTGAAAGAAGACTTCCAGTCACACAGCATAACTCCGCCTCTTATACAGGTAATTATCTCCCTTTGTCTTCCAGGCAGTTTTCATAAGAGGGTCAATTTTGTCACAATCAGTGTAGCTATCATAGCGAGAAGTGCTTCAGACGCTAGAGCCCAGGACTATTAGAGCAATGGAAAAAAATGTCAAAAGTTTAAATTAACATGTGTTTAGTTCGTAGCGTATTTAAAGAAGAAGCTATCGCGTATTAAAAAAGGGTTAACCAATTCAGTCCTTTGCGGTCTATGAGATCTATTTTTGTGGTTGACGGTTAACAAGGGTGTCATGTGACCAGCACAACGACCAACCGCCTTTAC
Organism: Biomphalaria glabrata; assembly: GCF_947242115.1. Lineage (NCBI taxonomy): Eukaryota > Metazoa > Mollusca > Gastropoda > Planorbidae > Biomphalaria > Biomphalaria glabrata. The sequence continues at coordinate 10,096,713 of NC_074722.1, forward strand.
TTTCCCAACGTAACTCAGGTGCCCATTAGAATTGGGTGCATTCAGGGGAGCCTCAGAAATCCCGAATGAAATCCCAGTCTTAACCGGGACTCGAACTCAAGACGCCTAGGTTCGGAAGCCAAGAACAATACCACTGGAGACCCACGCCCCACCAATTTGTATATTTCTGACATTAAATATATTATTTGCATTGGAATACGTTTATTTAAGTCTAATTATACTTACTAAGAGGCGCGGTGGCTGAGTGGTTAAGCGTTTGACTTTCGAACCTGGGGTCCTGGGTTCGAATCTCGGTGAAGACTGCGATACGAACCTGGGGTCCTGGGCTTGAATCTCGGTGAAGACTGGGATTTTTAATTTAGGGATATTTAGGGCACCTCTGAGTCCACCCAGCTCGAATGGGTACTTGGCATTAGTTGGGGAATTTAAAGGCGGCTGGTCGTTGTGCTGGTCCCATGACACCCTGCTCGTTAACCATGGGCCAAAGAAAAAAATGACCTTAACATCTTCTGTCCTATGGATCGCAAGGTCTGAAAGGGGAACTTACGCTTTTTTCTTAACTTTTACTGATACTTACTGGGTCACTCAACCTCGTGACGGGGGACTACGATCATATTGTTTTACCCGGGCCCATGGGTCAAGCGTGGTCGAGATGCTAAGTGCGCTTGAACTTGGCTTGGCTTGGCTACCTATGAAGGGGGCTCGAGGTTCGACACCCGACTCGGGCAAAGTTCTGTTTACTGAGCGCCTGAAGGCAGCGCGGAAAAACCTTCTCCTATATACCCCCTCCCCCCCCCCCCCACACACACTGGTCCACAACTGAGATTGGACCAAAGCGCTATAAGCTATAAGCATGAAAGTAGTGCTATATAAGATTTATTTATTTATTTTACTATCGATATCTTAGTTTGCCAATCGTCTCAACGTAATACGTAATACGTTATTAGGATTAATGTTCGAATCTCTTTTAATCATAATCTCTATAAGTCTTGAACAAATATCAGTCGAATGTTCATATTATCTTAATTTTTTTTAAATTTATTTCACATGGAATATCACATCGAGTCTTCTATAAAGAAACTTAATATATGCAGGTTGTCATGTATAATTTATAGGTATTGGAAATCTCGCGAGTAGTCAAGAATTTGACGCAACTTATGTTGCACACATCACATGAGTTAAATTTCTTTCTTTTTTTTTTTTTTTTACTTTGGAAACATTATAAAGATCAAACTCTAGTTTACCTGGTATGGCCAACGAGCTAGTAATTCTTTTCTCAGCGATATAGGCCCTACATCAACTGTTATGTTTCTAGAAAAATCGTTAGAACCGTTTTTTTTAGATCAGCGTCCACGTTCTGCCTTCCACCCTCCACTTTCCATGAAGTTCTGACTTGAATAGAGGTATTTAAAACTAAAGTGAAATGAAAAGTAAAGGAGCAAATGTTACACAGTCATAAATATTTGTAAATCAAATTGCAATGAGAGCCAAATGCTTTTCGCTTGACTTAGTTTCAATGCAGTCCAGCTGTATATGTTTGTGTTAGCTTTAATTCATATGAACATTTTGAACGTCATTATTTGAAAGGCGATATCAGTAGAGGAAACAAAATCCTAAAGACAATGGCTATGTTTCTGTATAGGGAAATATGTATGCAGTGTGGGTAGAATTGTTTGGAATGATGCAATAACGTAAAATGAGATGCTATTTTTAGAGAGGGATCGAATACATGTAGTTTATTTTTAACTTGTATGCTACTCGCGGGGCACTAGACAGGAAGAGGAAAAGGAAGCGGATGCTAGAAAACATGTAAGCTATAGGCTGAATGGTGACTGAAAGTAAGGTTTAGAGTATCATTACAATCAAATAACATCCTTTTTTTTAACGTTATGTTTTGAATATTGTTATAAATCTAAGGGAGACAATTCAATGCTGGATCAAGGTAAAGATGAATTATCTTTATTATATGTGATAAAAAAAATGTCAGACAATCACAATGAACATAAATGTCAGTTTGGGTTACCAGGTCGTTCAGCCCTTGCGTGCAGTGTTCACGTCGCCGCCTCTGTCTACACTTTCCAAAAATGTCCACATACCGTGTCGTTTTCTAACCTTCGAGATTGTCTGAAGACAAAACCCAAAGGAATGTCTTCCAGTACCGGGAATACACTTCCACAGTTTCTCTAGACAACTTCTTGACCAGACAACCAACACACACACAGAGAACCAACGCTGCTTCTCACCTTTTCAATATCAAACAAAAATTAATTCATTACCTCTAATTAATTAAGTTCTTATTTCTTCATAGTGATTCATGTTTTGTCATGCACAATGAATAATTGGTGAAAAGTTTCAGCTGGAGCAGAGTAAGGCAAGAGGAAGAAATAACGTGCTCAAAATTTGTACCAGACAGACGGACGGACGGACGGACAGACAGACAGACAGAGTGGGTTAATACAAAAACAATACTTCTTTGTATTTATGTTTCGAGTGACCTCATTGAGACGTAATTATGAGCAAACTAGATTCAGTTATGGCGGAAGAATGGGGTAGACATTTTTTCCAGAAACAACAGATGGTAAATAGCTGGAGCGGTAGGTGGGGGGAGGGTAGCAGAAGCCGCTAAGTTAAGCCCCCTGGTATATAATCTTAAAAGTTCAGTGTAACGATATACTAGCGTGTTACTTGAGTCTGTGATTTTTGTAGGCTTTTGATTTCGTTCGGTTTCTGATGTCAAGTATTTCGATAGTTTCTTCTACGGTGATTCGAACGCTTGGTAATATAATCTCTCCAAGGTTTTTCTCAGAATTCTTTAAGAACTGTGAGTTTTATCTGTGAACTTGTGGCTAGATAAATGTTAATAGGTAAATATTAGTACATAAACGATACTAGTTAAATGTAAACTGGTAGAAGATTTTTTTTCCCAATGAATGCTAGTTACTGTATGTTGACGTTTAATACAAAAGATACTATATAAGTGTTAATTGGTCAATGTTTCGACTCGATTATGCTAGATAAATGTTAATTGGTCAATGTTTCGACTCGATTATGCTAGATAAATGTTAATTGGTCAATGTTTCGACTCGATTATGCTAGATAAATGTTAATTGGTCGATGTTTCTACAGTTTCATGCTAGACACTTGCTAATTGTTAAATGTTCTTATTTTTTCCAATGGATACTAAATGTTATGTGGTTGACGTTTTTACGCAAGTGATACAAAATAAGTTTTAATAGGTCGATGTTTCTACATGCTAGATACTTGATAATTAGATTTTTTCTAAACTTATAGATACTAGATCTGAATAAGAGTTAAAAACGAGAAAGAGATCAGAAGTAGGCTACAAGAAGTCAATGTTCATCATTTCTCTATTTGCAATCAATGATATAGGTTAAATTTCATTTAAAAGAAATGTTAACTATAGTGAAGTGTGGCCATCATAATGAGAGACTTTAGTTGTTCTCAACCAATGTTATCATGTCAGATTGTATGAATATCTAGATATCGTCATCCCTTTTCGTGTTATGGAGCTTGTTTAATCAAAAGGTCTATCATTAGTACTATTAATGTTCTTTGGTTTGAGTGCTTAATTATTAATTGCTCACCTTAGTTAGCCCGGTTGCGCAGTTAGCTCAGTTGCCCCAGTTAGCCCAAATGCCCCAGTTAACTTAGTTGCTTCAACCCAGCTGTCTCATTTGACCTATTTGCTTCAAATGTTTTGACCTAGCTGTCTTAAGAGTGCTATAGTGGGACTAGTACAAACAGATCTGTTAAAAAACCATTCTAATGTTACATGTTTGTTTTAGACGTAAAGATTAACCTAGTGAAGGGCTTCTACCATATAGTACATAGAAATTATCATAACGTCAATAAAAAGTCTTGAAAGTAAATACACTTTAACTTCTCTTGGTCTTGGCGAAACAAAAAAAAACAACAACTCTCTATTCAAAACCATGCAGATTTCAGTAACACTTTGTGGTTATAGTAATTTGTAAAAACATGTCGTAACTCCATTATATTTATAAGTAAGGGGATATATTTATCTATTTATGGAAAGGACCATTGAGAGTAAACTAAGTAAGTAAAGTTCCCATTTCAGACCCCGCGATCTATAGGGCAGATGATGTAAAGGTCATTTGTTTCTGTGTCCTACGGTTAATAAGGGTGTCATGTGGCCAGCCCAACAACCAACCGCCTTTACTTTTCCTCAACTAATTTCAGGTACCCATTATAGCTGGGTGGACTCAGAGGCGCCCAAAGATTCCGAAATTAAAAATCCCAGTCTCCACCAGGATTCGAGCCCGGGACCCCCGGTTCGGAAGCCGGTTAGCATTGCGCTCAGCCACCGTGCCTCTATATAGGTCGTTGCGTGGGCTAATTTGATGTTGTTTATAAGGTCTAACATTTGTTTTGAAAAGAGAATTGATTTTATTTAAACCACTCACAACAGCTGTCATTATGAGGGCTGTGTGTTGGTGAGTGTGTGTTAGTGTATATGCCACTGTGTAGTGTTGTGTGTATGTAAGTAATTGCGTATGCACGTATGTATGTATGCCTGTTACATTAATTGGATTGAACTATTCCCGTCCAGGAATTAGCATCAAAGGGGAGATAATGAAAGGACACAGCTCTGAGGGCGTAGAACAGTAAGTGTGGCGATGTACAATTATCATGGGAAATAACTTTAGACCATCTGGGTTACATTAGACTATGAAACCAGTTATAATACAAAATAGTCGGTCATCACACATTTTATTTTGGGAAAAATTAATCCTCTAAATGGATTGGGTAAATTTTTATTTTATTAATAAAGGATTATAGGAAAGAGTAACCCCCTTTTGGCGTGGTTTAAAAAGGGGACACAATTTAAGTAATCTAAGACATTTAGTCGGTCTTCAAAGTCACCCTATGATATTTATCTCAAATGTGCACAACGTGAGTGGCCAAGCTATTTAACATACGTCAAAGGTGACCCATTGCACAATCACAAGTGGCGCACAGTACCCCCAAATATAATGCAAGAATCTTTGCTATTAATTATGCAATTTTATTTTAAACTTCGCGTATATAAAATACTAGCCGGATGCAGAGCCATAGTTTTAGTATTACAAATGTACTGGTTTGAATTGAATATAGATCTATGTTAATCATGGACAATGTTCACGTTTTTGTTATTTTGCCACGAAAATAAAGTAGAGTGTGAAAAAAGGTTTATTCGTTCAGCCGACATGTCTAATTTGTATTAGACTCCTTTATACTTTGTAGAGAAAAGGGTTTAAAGTTTGAAACTAAAAATAGATATCTATAAAAACCTTCTATTTTCATAAGTACTTCACTGTCACAGTGGTTAGTGTGTTGCCTTGATGAGGCTTGAGCCCTCGAGTTTGAATTCAGGCCGTCCAACTATTTTTTGATACATTCATTTAAAAAGCGATCACGGCAACATTAACATGGATTATTTCCCCCCCCTCCCCCACACACACACCTTTCTCAATTGGTTCAGACAAGTGATAGGGTCGTAGCGTATAGAGAAAGCTAAAAGCATGAGATTGTGCTAAACAAAAACAATTGGTAAAAATATTTCTGATTGCTCAGATTTATTATTGTTAGTCAAATCTATTACAAATTTGATTACATGACTGATCAAAACTACTTGATACAACATCACTTATTGTAAGCATCGTTTTCTTAAAAAGTTATTTTTTATTTTCTTGTTTCCTAATGTCTAGATATTGTTAGCACGAAAAGTTGATTTTGGCTAACTTATCAGTTCACTTTTTGATCAGTTCACTTTTTGATCAATTCACTTTCTGATCATTCTACTTACCGATCAGTTTAATTTCTGAACAGTTCATTTTTCAAACGGTTCATTTCAGTTCACTTTCAGAACAGTTCACTTTCCAAACAGTTCACATTTTGATCAGTTCACTTTCTGACTGACCATTCTACTTACCGATCAGTTCACATTCCGAACAGATCACTTTCTGATTATTTCTTTTCTGATCAGTTTACATTCAGATCGATTCACTTTCCAATCAATTCACTTTCTGTTTAGTTCAATTTCTTATTAGTTCACTTTCTGATAATGCCACGTTCTGATCAGTTCACTTTTTGAACAGTTCACTGTCTGGTCAGTTCACTTTCTAATTCTTTATATCATTCTTATTAATACTGAAAAAATAATTGTATTACTTTACAGTTTAGCTCGACTCCTGTGTCCAGCTTGAAGTTGGAGACGAAGATTGTCACATCTCTCCTCCATGAAGTGATTCAGTTTCTCATTAAATGACTAGCCAGGCTTTTTCAAAACATAATAACGTAATACGGAATGTCTGCCTGTGTTCGAACCCTGCCCGTTTCCATTGTGTGTAATCCTGCAGTTGGTTTAAACAAAGGACGAAATAATCGTTCCTAATGAAGGTATACCAGAATCATGTAAAAACAAAAGACACTATTTCATACTGTAGCGATTTATTTCGTTATTTAGAGGCCCTCGAAACGGGAATTGCTACTATTTGATTTGTGTGGTCTGTCTGTCCGTCCCTCCGTCCCGTTTAGATCTGGTAAACTAGAAGAGATATTGAAAATCCATCATAATATTTTAGATCTTTCAAAGTTCTGATGCAGCGACTAATTTTTTTCTTTCCTTATAGACTATATAAAATTTTAATTTTTAAAATCAACCATGCAAGCAGTTGTTTTCATAAAAATACACCATTTCTATAACTATTCACTATTAATAGTAAAAAATACAACACGAGAGACTATATAGTAAGAGAGATGGTTATTTAGCATATTTTTAACACATTTATGCAAATGGTTTTAGATGTTTTTCAAAATTTTGTTTTTAAAAATTGTATTACTAAATTAAATAATTTCTGTCATAATAACAACTACATTTACAAAAATGTTTACTTTTTTTTTTAAAGAGAAAATAATTTATTTAGTATGCATATAAGTGTAATATAATTTAAAACAACCATTAATAAGTAATGTTTTATATTATAATTGTATAGTGTATATTAACAGTTAAGGTACCAGGGACAAAATACTTAGTTGAGGCTTTGAATGAAAGATTACCTCTTTACACAGCACACAGATTATCATTCAATAACATCAGTTAGGCCAGATTCACATTTAACTATATTTTCAGTTCATTCAATACATATGAATATTAACAATGTAATAATAATAACATTAATAAATCTATGTATCCAGTGGTATCAAATCGTTCATCAAACTAACACTTCAACAGTATCGGCAACACTTTCAATACGATCAAGTCTCTTCTTTAGGTATCGACGGAGATAGGGTTGTAGTTGGTGTTAGTTTGTAGTTCATTCAAAGTCTATGATATTCTTTCTGAAAATATTGAAACCTGACTTTTTTTACCTACCATAGCGGACCACTTTTGGGGCCGATTTTGAGTTTGTGTTTCCACACAAGCTATCTTTGTAACCTTTATCTTTTATACTTTTAAATTATAATAATTTTTTGCGAATTCTGAATTATTTCGACATGTTAAAATTGTTCATTCCAATTCATCACAAACATGGATGGCAAAATAAAATGTGTTAAATTGTCATTGATTGATACAGTATAAAGTGACCATTCTGATAGGCAATGTCGTTGATTGATTCAGTATAAAGTGACCATTCTGATAGGCCATGTCGTTGATTGATTCAGTATAAAGTGACCATTCTGATAGGCCATGTCGTTGATTGATGCAGTATAAAGTGACCATTCTGATAGGCCATGTAGTTGATTGATTCAGTATAAAGTGACCATACTAATAGGCCATGTCGTTGATTGATTCAGCATAAAGTGACCGTTCTGATAAACAGAATGGACGCTGGAGGAACTCCTCAAGACTGTTTAGTCTGTTAGTCCAGTCAGGCTCGTAATGTTCGTCTCGCCAGGGATATCGTTTAACAGCGCTGCTGATAAGAAGGTGAGTACCTTATTGGTAATGACGATAGCTCTGTATCTGACAGTCTTCTCTCTTCTCTCCACGTAACCAACAGCATGTCTCAGCTTCAGGGAAAACTAGAAAAAAAAGGACTTGCTGTAAGATAGCGTATGAAGTGTTGTCTGTCTATGGTCCCAAGAGGCCGTTGGATTTGATTAAAATTTAGGACTCGCGCTTCGACGCTGGGTGAATGTGAATGTGTGAGTGTGAGTCAATTATGTAGTGCTACTATTTTTCCGTGACTATAAGATATTAGAGAGAGAGAGGGGGGGGGTGAGAAAAAGATTTTAGGCGGACACAAAACAAAAAGTTTTATGCATGATTTGGAGGGAGGTTTCTAGGGCTTAATTATATGTGCATGTATTGTGACTAAGTTTATATGGGGTGTGTGATACATGGGATGTGTGATACATGGGATGTGTCATATATGGGATGTGTGATTCGTGAGAATTGTGTGATATATGGGATGTGTGATACATGGGATGTGTGATACATGGGATGTGTGATATATGGGATGTGTGATTCATGGGATGTGTGATACATGGGATGTGTGATACATGGGAAGTGTGATACATTGGATGTGTGATACATGGGATGTGTGATACATGGGATGTGTGATATATGGGATGTGTGATACATGGGATGTGTGATATATGGAATGTGTGATACATGGGATGTGTGATACATGGGATGTGTGATATATGGGATGTGTGATATATGGGATGTGTGATTCGTAAAAATTGTGTTATACATGGGATGTTTGATTCGTGAGAATCGTGTGATAAATGGGATGTATGATAAATGGGATGTGTTTTATAGGAGATTTTAGGTGCATGTGTCAAAATGGATTGTTTGTGATGAATGGGATGTGTGATACATTGGATTATTGGATGTGCGGTGCATGTATTATAAATGGGATGCATGATACATGGAATGTTTGATATATTTGATGTGTGATACATTGAATGGGCGATGCATGTGTTATACATGGGGTTTGAGGTACATGTGATGTGTGATACATTGGATGTGTGATACATTGGATGTGTGATACATTGGATGTGTGATACATTGGATGTGTGATTCATTGGATGTGCCATTCAAGTGATGTGCTATAGACATTTTGATTGTATCTGATAGTTTAGCTTGGCAGTGTGAAACGAGTGAGTGCTGAAAGATAGATACAAAAAGAAATACAAAAGAAAAGGGGCACCCAGTACAAACAAATACAGTGTAACCCAAACATACGATGAACACGGGGTGAGTAGAAAAAAAGATTCGTGCTCACTTGTTCTGTAAAGGGAGGCTAGTAGTGCTGAACTAGTCAGATAATTGTGAAAGCGACTCACACGCCATTGTGCAGGCATGCAGATGCCAAAACTTAGCGCTACAGACATAATAACATCCCCGTTCTGTCTGTCTCTCTCTCTCTCTCTCTGTGTCTCTCTGTCTCTCTCACTCTCTCTCTTAGACATACAAACACATAATCCTCTTTCTCATATTCAATGACACACACACATTTTCTTATTTACAAAACACACTCTTCTAGTTGTCATCCTCTTTCGGCTGTCATCTCTCGGTCTCTCTCTCTGTCTCCTCTCTGTCTCCTCTCTGTCTCCTCTCTGTCTCTCTCTGTCTCTCTGTCTCTCTCTCTCTCTAACACACACACAACAATTTCTTGCACAAATCTTTAAACTTCTCTTTGTCTATATTTCAATTCCCTTCGCCTTTCTCTTCCCCTCTCTCTTATTTCGCCCCCTCTCTCTCTCCCTCTCGTATTCTCTTATATCTCTCTATGTTCTCTCAACTCCGCATATTTGTATTTACAAATATTCTCTTTATATCTCTTTTTTTTCTTTTCGTTTATGTATCATTTGTTTGTAGATAGATAGATAGATAGATAGATAGATAGATAGATAGATAGATAGATAGATAGATAGATAGATAGATAGATAGATTAGGTAGGTAGGTAGGTAGATAGATAGATAGATAGATAGATAGATAGATAGATAGATAGATAGATAGATAGATAGATAGATAGATTAGGTAGATAGATAGATAGATAGATAGATAGATAGATAGATAGATAGATAGATAGATAGATAGATAGATAGATAGATAGATAGATAGATAGACAAACAGATAGACAAGACACACACAGAAAGAGAAAGAGAGAGAGAGTTTTCAATATATTTTAAAATATCTTAAATTCTTTCTCTGTATCTTCTTCATAAATCACGAGCTCAAGATTTAGAACACTTTGTCAAGTACAATTACACTTGGAAGAAAACTTTATAGTCAAATTCAATGGCCTTGGAAGTGTTTTGTCTTATTCAATCAAATCCCACTTGTCAAAGCCACATGTTTCATTCATTAAGATTCTGATCAATAGCTACCTAGTTATGCACCAGTATCCAGGGCAAGAGACTTTTTTTTTTATTTTTTAAAACAATTTTTACTGTTTAAAGAATAAAAGTAACTATTGAATGCGAGAAAGCTAGGAATAAGTATTTTAAATTACACAAGATCTGCAAAGATAGATTATAAATATTTAGCATACACCTCCCATCCTTCCTTTTTTTTTCAAAGACAAAATTAAGAGACGACAATATGTTTTTATTAATAAATAACTGATAGCTTCTATCTAGAGCTACTTTCATGCTTATATATTGCTCAGAGCGCTATGGTCCAATCTAGCGTGAGGACCAGTAGGGGGGGAGAAGGTTATATATATATATAACACTACAACATAACTGTTAAAAATACCTTAGTAGTGCTGTATAATGTGTGTACGCTTTAGCATCGTACAGGTACTAACTATGTACTGTCATATGTACACTGTTTAGCATCGTATGCATAATATATATAGTATCGTTTGTGTACTATCTAGTATCGTATGTGTACTGACCATCTAGTATCGAATGTGTACTGAATATCTAATACCGTATGTATAATATCTAGTATCGTATGTGTACTGATTATCTAGTATCGAATGTATACTAGCTATGAAGTATCGTAAAAGATTGCTGTAAATTGAATTCATTACCCTGAACCAAACATAACCAGGCTACGCCATCCCCCCCTCCCCTCCCCACACACCAAACTACTCTATCCCAGCAGCCTTTTGTCTTGCTGGCCTCTAAACTTCTATAAACCAAACAAACAGACTAACGGGTAAACAAACTTCCTAATTGTGTCCTCTTGAGCCCTATTGTTTCCTTGAGTTTCATCTGTAACGCAAGCATACTGCCAGTCAGCGCGGGGAGGGAGCAGAAATGATGCTGGTGTGTGTGTGTGTGTGTGGTTGCAGAGAGGTGGGGGCACCGTTGATATGAATTATTTCCTAGTTGATAGTGAGAGTGCTGGCGTGATTATACTGGTCAGAGAACTTGACACGAAATGAGAAATCGTTAGAAATAATACAGTCAAGCGGTCATTACACAATGCTATTGTTATACGTGCCTGATACATTCACATATCATTGTTAACACATTTCATTATAACCGAATTTCGAGGTAAAAAGTAGACAGTCTGAGATAAAGCCTCTTTAGATATCGTCTCTCGGTGGCGTAGCTAGGAATAGGTCATCATTTGGGCGCCCCTGCATTTTGCGAAATATTTAATATTTAATGTAAAAAAAAAAACAATTTCGAACACTCATTTGGGGTCCCATCATGTGGGGACCAGGGGGGGGGGGAGGGTTAAGATTTCCCCCATCCCCCACCCTAGCTACGCCACTGTCGTTACTTGTTATATAACTTTGGTTTTAAGGTGCAATAAGAATAAATAAGAAAAAAATATTAAAGGCCTCTTGCATAAATAAACACTAAGTATTCTTATTTTATTACTATGTATTTACATGTGTATCTATCAATTTATTTGTATTTATCTATCAATATATGTCTTTGTAACTATCTATATCTTTGTGTCAGGGGTGGATTTGCTATATGGGCATTCGGGCCAATGCCCGGTAGGCCGGTACCCAATTGGAGGGCAACCGAAAGGAACGCATAGGTGCATGGCCGGGCCTAACATAACTGCGAAATTGATTGCGCTTCTGCTGATGATAACACGGGATAATCATAAATAATAATATATCTTTTTTATCTTTATGGAAATTTGACTTACAATTGTGCATTACAGATAATGTAAGATTATAATTGAATTAACATTGCGTGTGAGGTGTAGGTAGTCAAGAAGAGAAAGTCTCACAAGCTTAAAACGATATAGCCCCCTAACATTTCATTACGTATCTTGTAATCCCCATATTGATGAAACTATCAAAAAAAATCAAACAAATCATTGGGATCTATTAAAAAGAAATTTTTATAAATCAAATACGAACATACAACTAAAATGTTATTTAACCTTGGTTAGGCCAATAATAGAATATGCATCCCAGTTTGGCCCCCTCAAGACAACATTGAAAAACTGGAACAGACACACAATAGAGCAGTGAGATTCATAACAAACGAATATTCACATTAGATTAGAGTAACACCTCTAGCCAAATAAATCACTGAATTTAGAAAACCTTCAGGATAAACACTTGAAAGTAAAGTAGCAATTATACATAAAACACTGAACCATAATCTTCAAATACAAAAACAAAATCTATTAAAATACTCAAACACAAAGATAAAGGCACATACCATATACTTAGACAAATCTGTAGAAATGCTCCTTTTTTCCCTAGTGCTAAAAGCATGGAATGGGTTGCCTGAGTCAGCCAGGAAAACCAATGATTTAGCAGTATTTTAGTCATTGATTAACATGCATGACTAGATTGACATAGAAACATGCATAGAATGTAATCATCTTCTTTTTTGAAGTAGCGTCTTTATTTCATAAGATAAGATTACGTGTGAAGTTTACATCAGGAAGAAGAGAAAGACCTAAAAGTGTACAAGATTACGTAGCCTGAAAGTCAGAGACTATATCTCTCTATAAAACAAAACAAAACAACTTTCCATTTATCTAGCTTTCGAAAGCAAACGACACATTCCCAGTCGAATCATTGAAGCGACAAAAAACAAACCAGATTTGGAAAAATTAATGTGAATTACAAATTCATAAAAATTAAAAATGCTAATTACTTTAGTAAGTTAAGATTTTTTTAAAATAATACCCCGCGGAATGTACATACACCTCCTATGAGTATACATTGTCATTAATCACAGCACATAAATTGCAAATTATGCAAATGGCAATAAAACGAAGTACGTCAAATATTGCTATAATTAATTGGCAATTTGTTTGAAGCACCCAATCAATTCGTATATATCGCCATTGTCTACCGACCATTGGGAGTTCGCCGGTATTTTCAACTTATTCAACTCCACCTACGTATTGCAGTAGTCCTGCCTGTTGCAATTAGCCTTTATATATAACAAAAAAAACTAGATTAAGTAAAACTGCGTTGTTTTTTTTTCTTCTTCTAGATTTTATCTGGTATTTGTCCTGCACGCTGTGAGTGCCAAATATAATCTTCATATATCTCAGGTTACTGCCCTTTTTGTTATGCCAAGACCAGTGTTCTCTCCCGTTGCTACTAGCTGACATCTGGAGTTTATATTGTGTGTGTTGCGCTCATGAAATCTGTAATATATCTTCTATTAGATTAATTATAATGGCCTAGTATGAATTGGTTCAAACGGGCCACAGTATTGTTAACTTGTGTTTATATGGCATGTTTTATATTGTATATCCTTTTAGAAATTGTATATTTCAAGTTAAGTTAAGCCTAATAATTGTTACATCTCGGTAAGTATAAGCTTGATTGTTATAGAATGAGACAGATAATGTACTACACATGAAATAACAAGAAACACACTTGTACAAAAAATTAGCAACCACTATCACCACACACACACAAAAAAACAACATATATGAATAATTAAAGGTATGTAAAGTTCACATGATGATGATAACAGAATACCAAAGAATATGTTTTTGGCAATGAATTCTTCTACTAATTAGTAGTTTTTTTTTATTTAAATCTTTAACATAATAGTGAATAAGAGAAATGAAAAAAAAAACTTTTAAATTAGTTTGGATCAGTCATGTAATTAAATTTGCAAAATATCTAGACTTACAATAATAAATTTGTGCAATCAGAAATATTTTTACCAAAAGTTTTTATTTAGCGCAATTTCATGCATTTTATCTTTCTCAATGCGCTATGATCCTACCACTTGTCTGGACAAGTTGGAAAGGGGTGGGGGTTGTTTGAGAAGGAATGGGATATCTGCTTGAATGTTACCGTGATCTCTTTGAAATGCATTTGTATAAAAAAAAGTAGAAAGACCTGAATTCCAATTCAAGCCTCTCCAGTTTATACTCTAACCACTGTGCCAGGGAAGTGCTTATGAAAATAGAAATTTTTTTAGCTATCTATAGTAAGTTTCAAACTTTAAAGCGGCGACCTATTTCTCACTACAAAGGGGAATAATTCAACTTATACCACCACATCAGTCAAGTACAATTATTTTTGCTTTGCTCGATACTAAAAAAAAAATTAATTATTAACAGTTGAGTAGATAATGAGTAATATTTTTTTATTGATTCTTGTGTTGTTATGTGAAAAAAATAATGGTGCAAAATTTCAGCTTGATCTGAGATTGAGTGTGGGAAAAATAACGTGTACACACTTTTTACCAGACAGAGTGAATTGATATAAGCTTTGTAAAAAGTAGTAGTAACTAGATTTTACCATGTACTCTGCATACCATCTATTTTTCAGTAGCACACATATGTACCATATTAATGTACATAAAACACAGTACAAAATAGAGTAACATGAGATATAAGTGTGTCGTAACTAGATTCTATTTCGCTGTATTAGAGTTCTGTCAAAGACTGTCTACTGCAGTGTCTCAGAGTTCTCTTACAGCTGTGCATACAGCAAAGGTAAAAAAAATACTTATCCAATGAAAGAAACATTGACACTTTTCCCCTAATGACAGTTAATTAAATATTTAGGAACACCTGATTCTATTTTTAGCGTTTTTTTGTCAGCGTGAAATAAAACCGAGATATTGTGACCTTTGAACTTTGGTCTCCCATTTTGATTTGTTTACTAGCGGTAGTACCAGTGAGTAGTGAGGACTATCCTATAGTTCCTCTTATCCTCTCGGTCTGTTTACGCACGTGAGTACATCTGTGTGTAGTAGTTTGCTCATGTACTGTAACTTCACATAACAAGGCCTAGCTTTTCTTCACAAGGGAGATAATTTTGTTACGTATTTAGTAAGAGTGTGTTCATCTAAAGATTTGTTCCCATTACAAGTAATTAGTATTTAATTTGTTCATTTATTTTGTTCATTTATTTGTTCATTTATTTATTGGTTTTGCTTTTGCATCTATCTGGTCACTTTATTGTTTTAAGCGTGATTTATTTTTTCTAAAAACTTAAGCTGTTAATCACACCACATTTTCAGGATATTAAAGCACCATAGTATATCAAAGTGGAGTGTCCATCTTGGCTATTCATGTAGCAACTATGATTAATTTGTACATGTCCATGATAGCGGACAGTATGTAAAATTTAAATTGACTGATATGTGATTAAACTAAATCAAAAAGACATCCATTGAGTGAACTTCTTGGCTCCCAGACTCAGACTTTAAGGAAACGTCCGTAGAGAGAGAATGAATACTCCAGTAAGAAACATAAAGGACCCTGGTATCTTATGGAACCGAGTGCATTGCATTTGACGTGGGCTTAAAAAAAAAGCCGATTAGTAAGTTACTATTCACCACATCCTTCCTATAAGGGGACAGTATTCCCGATGAAGGAACGCACACACACACATACATACACACTGGGGATGACACGTTGTTAAAAAACAACAACCAGGTCATCTTCAGCTCCAGGTGCCTGAGCTTAGGGCACTTTAAAAAAAAAGATATGACGTATTCTTATCTGCTAAAACAAAATCAGCTTTCATCCAGGCCCTGGTAGAGGCACCCTTTTGATGACCTACAGTCCATTGAGATGACGTTTCGGCTTGCATAATTGAACTTGATTTTTGCAAGTCACACATAACTAGTCGTAATAGTTTGTTGAGATTCAAGTCACACACAACTAGTCGTAATAGTTTGTTGAGATTGAAGTCACACACAACTAGTCGTAATAGTTTGTTGAGATTGAAGTCACACATAACTAGTCATAATAGTTTGTTGAGATTCAAGTCACACACAACTAGTCGTAATAGTTTGTTGAGATTCAAGTCACACACAACTAGTCGTAATAGTTTGTTGAGATTCAAGTCACACACAACTAGTCGTAATAGTTTGTTGAGATTCAAGTCATACACAGCTAGTCGTAATAGTTTGTTGAGATTCAAGTCACACATAACTAGTCATACACAGCTAGTCGTAATAGTTTGTTGAGATTCAAGTCACACACAGCTAGTCGTAATAGTTTGTTGAGATTGAAGTCACACATAACTAGTCGTAATAGTTTGTTGAGATTCAAGTCACACACAGCTAGTCGTAATAGTTTGTTGAGATTGAAGTCACACATAACTAGTCGTAATAGTTTGTTGAGATTGAAGT
Organism: Biomphalaria glabrata; assembly: GCF_947242115.1. Classification (NCBI taxonomy): domain Eukaryota; kingdom Metazoa; phylum Mollusca; class Gastropoda; family Planorbidae; genus Biomphalaria; species Biomphalaria glabrata. The sequence goes on from NC_074722.1 coordinate 10,113,237, forward strand.
CACACACAGCTAGTCGTAATAGTTTGTTGAGATTCAAGTCACACATAACTAGTCATACACAGCTAGTCGTAATAGTTTGTTGAGATTCAAGTCACACACAGCTAGTCGTAATAGTTTGTTGAGATTGAAGTCACACATAACTAGTCGTAATAGTTTGTTGAGATTGAAGTCACACACAACTAGTCGTAATAGTTTGTTGAGATTGAAGTCACACACAACTAGTCGTAATAGTTTGTTGAGATTGAAGTCACACACAACTAGTCGTAATAGTTTGTTGAGAGTCAAGTCACACACAACTAGTCGTAATAGTTTGTTGAGAGTCAAGTCACACACAACTAGTCGTAATAGTTTGTTGAGATTCAAGTCACACATAACTAGTCGTAATAGTTTGTTGAGAGTCAAGTCATACACAGCTAGTCGTAATAGTTTGTTGAGAGTCAAGTCATACACAGCTAGTCGTAATAGTTTGTTGAGAGTCAAGTCATACACAGCTAGTCGTAATAGTTTGTTGAGAATCAAGTCACACATAACTAGTCGTAATAGTTTGTTGAGAGTCAAGTCACACACAACTAGTCGTAATAGTTTGTTGAGAGTCAAGTCATACACAGCTAGTCGTAATAGTTTGTTGAGAGTCAAGTCATACACAGCTAGTCGTAATAGTTTGTTGAGAGTCAAGTCACACATAACTAGTCGTAATAGTTTGTTGAGATTCGAGTTAGAAAGTAAAATAAATCTTTTTTTTTTTTTTTTGGGGGGGGGGGGGGGGTGGCCGGGGGGGGGACGAACTCCGCACTTGCGTTTCTGTCAAAAATGAAGCAGGCGTGTTTAAGTCTCGCCAGTTTATTAATTCTGTTATCAGATTCTTGTATTTTTTATATCCTAACTTTCATCATATCTGGATTTTAGGTTGTGAGACTTTCATCTGAATGGCATAATGTTACTTAGACTTGGCTTAGTTTTAACTTTCAATATTTTGTTCATGTCAATCTAAAAAGGCTGTAAAACATTATACCTACTTTTAAAAAGTATGTCTCGTACTTTAGTCTGGTCGCTTTAGCGCCTTTATCTCATACACTCAATGGACGATTGGATCTTTACATTTTCCTCTCTATTGTTTGTATATTTTTCTATTCAGTAGAAGATTACATTGCCAAAAACACTGAAGACAAAACCGTAAGTTCCTTCACAACAATTAAGTTTAACCTCGTCCAGACATTGTTCAAACTTGATGATCATTAGGTTGTCTATTGTTCTCTGTTGTAGACATGTACCTACGTACAAATGTGTCTTTAATGCCAAATGAGCGAAGTCCTTGCCGTTGAGATTCATTTAAAAGTAACCGTCTTTAGTTTAAAGCCCAAACATTTGGAAAACATAATTCTAAATGATTTAGTTAATGGGTTTACTAGCTGACTAGAGGGTACAGTTTCCTGTTCATCAATATATTGCAATTTTGAGGTTTATATATTTTAAAAATTAATGGTTCTATTGCGGTGTTAGAAAAATGTTATATATATATATTATTACTACTGTCGTGAGGCTCCAGGTCGTAAACATTTCTTTCAACACGTGACGAGCAAGACAAAATGTCAAGTTAAACCAAGATGCCACTTCACCTTTCACCTATATTCTCTACCCACTCCACCTCCCCCTTCACATACCCGCATGTATCAGGTGCATTTAATTGAAGCATGCTCTCCCTTTGTATACTAAGTCTTCAAACAAAAGGTAGTTAGACGTAGTACAGGAAACAATGGAATATCACTAGGGATGTACTTTAAATAGAAACCAATAGACAATATACAGTATACAGTAATAAACCAAGAGACAATATACAGTATACAGTAATTAACCAATAGACAATATACAGTATACAGTAATTAACCAATAGACAATATACAGTATACAGTAATTAACCAATAGACAATATACAGTATACAGTAATAAACCAAGAGACAATATACAGTATACAGTAATAAACCAAGAGACAATATACAGTATACAGTAATAAACCAATAGACAGTATACAGTAATAAACCAATAGACAATATACAGTATACAGTAATAAACCAAGAGACAATATACAGTATACAGTAATTAACCAATAGAAAATATACAGTATACAGTAATAAACCAAGAGACAATATACAGTATACAGTAATAAACCAAGAGACAATATACAGTATACAGTAATAAACCAATAGACAATATACAGTATACAGTAATAAACCAAGAGACAATATACAGTATACAGTAATAAACCAATAGACAATATACAGTATACAGTAATAAACCAAGAGACAATATACAGTATACAGTAATAAACCAATAGACAATATACACTATACAGTAATAAACAAATGAAAATAAAAACCATATTTTAAAAAAAAATGTATTCATAGGTGGCTATAAACAGAAAGAAGTAATTGGGGATATAATTAAAAATAATAATTATATTCCAAGTAAAAGCAATGTAGATATACTATAAACAGTCTTGTTTTTACAAAGCTTATATCAATTCACTCTCTCTGTCTGTCTGTCTGTCTGGTAAAAGTATGTGCACGTTATTTTTCCCACACTTATTCTCGGATCAAGCTGAAACTTTGCACAATTATTCATTAGGATAGAAAAGACATGAATCAATTTTAAAAAAGTAACCAATTAGTCAATTAATTATTAGTTATTGGTCATTTTGTTTGATATCAACAAAGAAAACTTATCTTTCATTATTCACAGATATGACTAAATGTGTTGGGTTTAGTCCCCTTAAATAATTTTTAACGCTATTTCTCCCTCACGCATTTTCTGATCAAGTTGATACTTTAAAGCATTATTATTGTACCTAACACAACATGAATCAATTTAAAAAAATGAATTAGTAAATTAATTATTAGTAATTAATTATTTAGGGGAATAACTTGTACATTATAGGTAGATGTAGTTTTAAAAGTGAAGTTCTTTCCCTTTGGATAAGCTTGTTTTTTTAAAAGGATTTTTAAATATTTTGCTTGTTTTTTTTTTATCGCATGCTTACTGTAAAGCGACGTATCATTTCGTGTTATCAGATGTGTATCATGATACAGGGCTACCGTATCTTTCCTCTGTTAACTGAAGAGCCTATTGCGTCAATATATCTAACATCGCTAACTCTGTCCGAGGCTATTATCATTGCAAAGTGCCGGCAGCAGATGGTACCAGGTGATTGTGTAATACTAACTTGGCGCCTGGCATACAGTCAACTTAAGGGATGAGTGAGCTGAGACATATTCCCTTCCATTTGTATATTCACAGTGTAAGCTAATCACACGCTCTTCAACTGAGCCACGAAAAAGTCCAATAACTTAAACAAAGTTTTCTTGACTTAATTAGTTCAGAACTGATGATCTCAAGCTTTGTTGACTGCAGATGTTCTGGCAGAATTGAAGATTATTATATTCTAGCATAGACCTTCTGCAGGACGGCGGGGGAATGGTGAAGGGGGGGGGGGGGGGATTCGATCCCTGGACCGTTGAGACCACAGTCTAATGTACGTAACGCACGTCATGGAAGACATATTGATAATAAAGAAAATGTGAAATGGGGTTGTTGTGCAGGTGTGGGTTTAAAGTAGCTCTAGACAGCTAAATAAAACTATACTGTAGAGTAGTGTAGAGAGTGTAGGTACTGTATGAGTAATTATTGATGACATGTAAATTTTAATACATCTTGGAATTCTTCATCATCACAAAATTATACCAATTAATAGTTACAAAAATCGACAACCTACAAAAAAATTCTTTAAAAAAAAAGAAATCTATCAATTATAACTGTGCAATAACAAGTATGTCTCTCTGTAATGTAGCATTTTGTCCCCCTATTAGATATGAAACAAAACAATTAATTGCTTTTAATTAATTGACAAATTATTTTTGGTTAATTTTTTTTTATTTATTCGTGTAATAATTGTTTAAAAGTCTCAACTTGATCTGAGAACAGGTGTGGAAAAATAACGTGTGCAATTACCTAAGAGGACAAAACCCTGCATATTTAGCCAAATCTGTTAATACTGAAGGAGTGATTAATATCAAACACAATAATTAATTACCGGTGATTGATTTACTAATTGGGTAACTCTTTTTTTTATTGATTCAAGTACTGTCTACATTACTCTAAGCAAATGAAAAATGGTTTCAACTTGATCCGAGAATAGCTAAAGGGTGGGGGGGGGGGGAATGATTGATAACGTGTACAAACATTTTAACCACACAGACTGACAGAGAGAGTTGATATAAAGTTTGAAATAAATTAAAAACAAGAAGTACAAGAAAAACTTTTTTTTTTCAAAATTTATATTAAGTGTATTTGTATCAATTAGTTTGGATCAGCCATATGATTACTTACATTATTAAACTAGACAAAATAAATCTGTACGATTACAAATATTTTTACCATTTATTTTTGCTTGGCTTTTAGCTTTCTCAATGTGCTATAATCCTATCACTTTCTCAATGTGCTATAATCCTATCACTTTCTCAATGTGCTATAATCCTATCACTTTCTCAATGTGCTATAATCCTATCACTTTCTCAATGTGCTATAATCCTATCACGTTCTCAATGTGCTATAATCCTATCACTTTCTCAATGTGCTATAATCCTATCACTTTCTCAATATGCTATAATCCTATCACTTTCTCAATGTGCTATAATCCTATCACTTTCTCAATGTGCTATAATCCTATCACTTTCTCAATGTGCTATAATCCTATCACTTTCTCAATGTGCTATAATCCTATCACTTTCTCAATGTGCTATAATCCTATCATTGTCTGTGCTAGATACGAAAGGGAGGGGGGAGGAGAAGGGGGTATCTTTGTGAATGCATAAAAAAATTCACTCTGGGCTAATGAGTCATTAAGGGAACTAATTCAACTTACACCAATACATCTATCAAGTACGATTTCTTTCCCTTGTTCAATAAACCAAACAAAGTAATTTATTACCAATAGTTACTGGATGAAAAATGTATTATTTTTTTCTAAAGAAACTATTGATAATTAGTTAATTAAATATTAGTGGGTTTTTTTTTTTTTGGTATCGATTACTTTGTTTGGTTTTTGTTCTTTTTCATTTTTTTTTCTTCCTCTTTTACTTGTATGCACTTCCTTCCTTTTCTATAAATAGCGTCTGAGTCATAGTAGAGGTATTACATCAGTCTAAACTCACACACACACACAGTGGCGACACACACACACACACTTTATGTGTTTCCCTCTCATAATTTATCGTCAGCTGCCATTTATGACTTTAAATGTTCCTCAAGCCGTTACTGAAGCTCATTTGTTATCATACATTAAACAAGTAAAATATTTTTTAAAAAGTCTTTGAAAAAAATATGCTTATATAAGGAGAAGACCCCTTAAAATCAGGGTCATATATCTTAAGCCTGCATGATTAAGCTTCCTTTTTTCTATGTGATAGAAAATTAATTGATTAACACTGATTGATTAATTAATTTATAATATTTTGATTCATTCAAGTATTATAGTCGACTATGAATAATTATTCAAAGTTTCAACTTGATCAATCGTAGAATGAACTAGGTTAAAAAAAAGATTGTGTGGAAACACAAACTCAAAATCGTCCCCCGACGTTGTCCACCTAAAGTCTTCACGAGGATTCGAACACGGGACTTCTGGTTCCAAGTGCTTTACCCCTCAGTCACAGCATCTCCATAAATTCATATTGAGTATTTCTTTTTAAATAATAATTATCAACCTTATCCATAGATTCAAAACTAATAACATGTTACATGTAAATGATGTAATATAGATAAACTAAAAATGATTTATTGCACTCAAAAGGTAAAGTATATTGGCAACACGATAAAAAAAATTCTGGACCTATTTTAGATAGGTAGTGAGCTAGCGAGAAATGACTTCAAAGACTTGGAGTACTTGGACCAGACATTCCCCTCGCAAAATAAAAATTAATATCTCCGTTGCCATTTGTCATACAAACTAGATGTCGATCTAGCTAGATCTATACCTAGTTCTGATCTAGATCTTGAATCTAGAACTAGATTTATATCTAGAACTAGATCTAAGTCTAGATCTAGAAATAGATCTATGTCTTGATCTAGAACTAGATATAAGTCTAGATCTAGAACTAGTTCTAAGTCTAGATCTATATTTAGATCTAGATCTAGAATCCTGATATAGAATCTAGATCTAGACTAGAATTCGTATGACTTCACACATTTAATCTTAAAATTACTAGACCTAAACCAATATCGGGTAATGTTATAATCAGGAATAGTAGGCCTTTTGGTACCGGGCAATAGTGTAGGCCTACTATGCTGTCCGTATTCGATTTACTTCTTAATGTGATATACTACTGATTACATTATTAATAAATCTGCACCCCTAAGCTGTCAGAAGATAAGTTATTGCCTTAATAATTAAAATTTTGTTCAAAGTATCAATACATTTATAATATATATATATATATTGTTATAACCCGATTCGCGTCGCAAAAGGGTTAACTGTGTGTGATCAGCTGACATATGTGACACAGGACAGGCCAGTAATACAGTTTAGAGTGCTATATTGAAAGGCAAGGGACAGTACTGGCATGAACTTTGCACGTGAATAGCGCCCGTGTTATGGTCATCTGATCATAAGCCTGCACAGACAAGACACAGTGTGTAGAAAAGCGGCAGTTCAAGACCGGAGAGCGTTAAGACGGGACTGTTAGTCAGCCATGAAGTCGGTCCTGGTGCAGTCCTCCAGTGAAACGTACGAGTCCAGGAAGAGACAGTAGAGTTATGAGTTTAGTACAGTGATATACGGTCTAACGTTGTAGCAGTTGATTGTGTTGCCAATTGTGTCGTATTGGCTGTTTGATTTGGCCCTTATTAAAGTACCAGATTATTTGGAGCCTTGTTGTCAAGTTCTTGATGTGTTGATGTGTTGTGTTGTGTTTAGCACTGTTTAGGAGAGGAGTAGGAGAGAATCGTAACAATATTATAAATATATCTATATCTGGTCTTTATTTAGTTTTATTTAGCCTGACAAGTGTATAAAAGTGCGCGCTATAAAAGTAGTTCGTTTTTTTATAAACATTTCTATAAGTATTCCATTCAATGAGTTAGTTAATAAATGGAAAATATATTTTATAATGATGCGTTCACACTTTTTCCATTGTGACCTTAGATGCAATTTTTTTTTTTACCAATGCGCGAATCTATGAATGAAGCTTGAGTTCTTAATGAAAAAAGTCTGTGACCTTTTTAAAAAACTTACCTCCCCTGAAGTTTTTCATTTAAAAGTGGTTATTTTTTTTTAAATTCTGCTTGCATATGTAATTTCAAAAATTAGATGGTTCACTTTCGGAAAAGAAAAAAGTAGCCTTTGCATCAGAACTTTGAATGATCTAAAATATCATGATGTCCTATTTTCATTTTCTTCTCTAGTTTCTGAGATTTAGACGGGACGGACGGATAGACGGACGGACATACAGGTTACACTTAACTAATAGCGTCTTTACCCTTTCGGGGGCCCCTAAAAATGGGAGAAAAAACTAGTACAAAACTTAATAAGGGGAATAACTTTATATGTACAGCCACAACTCTCCAAAAGTAGATTTTTTATATTTTTTGGCTTTTTTAATATCCATCAAAATAACAAATTACCAATTACCAATAATTAACGAATTGGGAATTTTTAAAATTGATGTCAGGTTAACGAATTGGACATTCATTAAATTATGTCAGGTTGAATAAATAACTGTGTAAAGTTTCAACGTGAAGTGCGAAAGGTTTTGGGAGAAGTAACACGTAAAAACGTTTTACCAGACAGACAGACAAACAGAACAAATAACTAGCAGATATAAAAACACAATCAAATAAAATACTCTGAAATACACAGAGATAAAGATACATTTCTTATTCTGTTCATGAGAGCAAGGGGCGGGTTGCCTGAATCAGCCAGGAAAAAAATGAACTAACAAGTTTAAGTCTCTAATTAACATGAATTTGTTTTCTGCTGTTGTATCAGAGTTTACATTACGATGGTCAGGTAACTGTAGATCACAGGAGTTAGCCATGAGGTCCACCTTCAACCAATTGTTTATCAAAAACGTTTCAAGATTTCACAGGAAGCATTTGCACCTTTCATTTCTGTGCAATCCTTTATTAACAACTTCGAATTGTTATTTCATCACTCTATCATTACTATTCTTTTCATTTTACAGAGAAGACCTTCCCTACCGCAGGGCGGCCTAGAATGGCGAATGCGCAGGAGAGTTCACCATCAAGATGGCAGGTTCAGGCAGCGCAGGAAAACAGTTTCCGTGGGGAAATTTCTGGAGAACGAAGAAGACGACGAGGACGCCACTGATGACGTCTTTCTCCACGACACGTCTTGCCCTCACTTTCAGCCTCGCTCGGACTCAGGGCCGAGGAGCAGAACGCCCAACACCACCGGCGACACCCAGGGCGGTGGCGGCGGAAGCGGCTGCCCCCCAGTTCGAGATAAAGTTCTCCGGGCGGAAGAAAGAACTCAAGCTAAACACAACGAACGCGAGAATCTCGCAGACAGCCTTCCGTTGACCACACGCCTTCATCCTACGGCAGCATCACCTGTGTTTCCTGAGACCAAGACTCATGAGTGCACCTGTCTCTCCAAAGGCGGCACCGACACCAGCCGAACTAAAAACAACAATAACAACAACAATACTATCGACGTTTCCAAATCCGGACCTGCAGGCATCCGACGCGGCGGGGGCGGTCGGGCAAAGAAGGGTAAAAAGAGAAACAGGCGCGAAACAGTGGTTCTCAACGTGGGTGGCCACGTGTTTGAAACTTACCGCGCCACTGTTCGGAGGCTCAGGACTCCGATTTTCACATGTGAGGATCAGTTGGAGTTGTACTACAGGGAGTCTCATGGGGATTACTTTTTCGACAGGGATCCAACAGCCTTTGGGTCTATTCTGAACTATCTTCGAACTGGAGAGCTTCACATACCAACGAACATGTGCGGGCCGGCTTTACAGGTAAACTGTTGTTCACTTGTGTAGGGGCAGAGGCGGCCTTTAAGGTGTGGCGAGTAGGGAAACCGCCCCAGGGCCAGCGCCTGAAGAGGCCCGCTCTATGGCCATTGTACAAATGTGTGTAGCTCTGATATGATACTCACCCAGTGCTAAGGCCGCCTCTGAAAGGGGGGAAATCTAAAATGCAAGCAATACACCTTTTTTTTAAAGTTATCCCTTCCAGAATTTTCGTGACTTTGATCATTTTGAAAGCGCCACGGTAACTAGATCTTGTTTATTAAACTCAGACAACTATAAAATTAAAATTTGCCTATTGTTTAAAGTCAGGGTGGCAGAGCAGTAAAGAGTCCACCAGCTCTAATGGGTAACTGACATTGGTTGGAGAAAGTAAAGGCAGTTTGTCGTTGTCCTGCCACATGACACCCTCGTTAACCGTAGGCCACAGAAACATGATTTTTACATCATCTTCCCTATAGACCGCACAAATGGGAAAGCCAAAGAAACTACAAGTCGACTATGAATTTTATGGCACATGATAATAAGCTAACATGTTTGATTTGTAAAGAAAGTCTGGCTGTTTAAAAAACAACAACAACATATAAACGGCATTATAAAACAATTATGATGGTATTCTTGGCTTGAGAATAAAAGATGATTAAACTACGCATAGATATTGGAGGATCAATGGGAATATTTAACAAAAAGAGACCATAAAAAGAGAGTTGTTAGCTAGCTAGCTACTATGTTGCTCACATTGTAAGTAGAGAAATGAAGCCATTTTTCGACACCTAAATAAAAGGGATAACTTTCAGATAAGAAATCCCATTAATTAAGTTAAGTACTAGATCCACAGGTTTCAGGTCAATTTTATCAGGTCAATTTTATTTTTACTTATGTGGTCCGATATCCGGGTTTGACTGCAATTAGTCTAGAGCTATGGAGTTAATGACTGATGCTTACAGTAATTTGTGAGACTCTATCTGGCTTGTGCCAAATTATCTTTAAGAATATCTCAATCAGCGATTTTCAATATATTTATAGGTCTGTACCTTAACTCCTTTCTACAATTTCGCCGCACCATGTGACGACCCCATGTGACGATCCCACTTCGCTTCTGTGAATAAGATGAGATCCTAACGTAAATATCTGACATGCATTGCCAAAGTTTTATGTTTAATTACGAAACAATATTTAACTCTATTTTGTTAAATACAAGTTTCGGTACAATTAAATGACACATGAATGAAACTAGATCTATTTGACTATTATTTATTTTAGTCTCCATGGCGTATTCAACGTAATCATTGTGCATATAGATGTGAGGATTTGAATACAGTCTGAGTGACTGTCAACTATATTGCTACAAAATTGTTGCGGAAGTGTGCTAACAAGCCGTTCGTGCCAATGTGAAGCTTGTTTCTGTTCCACCAGATCAGACATTCTCGGGGAAGTCTTTGCACAATCACAAAGGAAATGGTCATCAATTGCATCTTTATTTAGACTTGAAAACTAACAGGATGGGAAAACCCTGTTTCCAAAGATAGGTTGCTGGAAATGGAAGTCTACTGAAGCAGAAGACGAAACACGATTCAGACAGAATGGGTTATTACTGAAACACTTTTTACTACACGCCGTTCGGTGGACAGTCATTTCAACTTTAAAAAAAAAAATGTTAAGAGAAATAAAATGTTTGAATTGATCTGGATTTGGTTGTTTGCGACATCTTTACTAAATATACAATTATAGTAAAAAATAGTTGGTACTAATTTAATAACTTACTATCATGTAAAGACAAAATTAATCCTATTTCTGATGGTCTCAGGCGACCCCAAGCAAAATATCATTCGAGCCCTTGAGAACCGCTGATCTAAAAAAAAAAAACTAACACGCTGACTTAAAGGTTATGAGCTTTTATGTCCATTGCCAATTAGAACAATGTTCGTCTACTTCAAACTTTTTAGAATGACTTTAGAGAGAATGTCTCTTTAGCCTCTTCATCATAAGTAATAAGAATCAGAAGTTTCTAAAAAATTTTATAGATATTTAGAATTATTTATTTTTAAATATAATTGCATTTTTTTATAAGTATAGCTCCTCCTTCGTGATAGAAGATGAGCACATTTCTCATTTCCTATGGCTCGAAGATGACTGTAAAAGTCCAATCCTCGCTTTAAAAAGCATGGGTAGGTTTGGTCAGTTGCAGATAGGCCTGCTTCTTCTCTCAGCTTTTTGTTGGTTCGGCGCTCTTTCACCCTGGCCACGCTTCATGCTTCAAATCTTAAGACTTCTAGACTCACGGCTTCACTTATGGGAACACCCTGAGTTCTTTAGGTGTCCGCTGGCCGCATAAGAGCCTCCAGCGGCAGCATGTGGACCGCGGGCCGTAATTTGCCCACCCCTGCTCCAATGGCTTGAATGAAAAAGCATTATTTGTATTAACTTATCTTATCAAATGGAATAAGAAATGTGTGTGTCTTTCTAAGTATTTCAATAGATTTTGTATTAGTTTCAGTGTTTTCGCTACTTTTCTTTTCATTTTCTGACCTAAGAAAAATGCACTCACATCTCTATTTCAAATAAACTAAAATGAATTCAATCCTCCTCCTTATTGTAATGTTTTGTGAAGTATGCGCCTCTCCCTCCCCCCCAAGCCACTCAATTCTAAATATATCAAAGGTCGTCCAAAACGACACAATATTTGTAATCACTAATGGTGTATAGTTTTACATCCCATCTACAATAATAGATCACTTGGTGCTCCGGGCGTACCACATGATTTAATCATTGTAACTCCCTTCTCAGTTTTCAATGTAGTCACCCTCCCCCTCCCTCCAGAGCCATTCCTGGTCGTGTTGGAGGATCAAAGCCTGTGGAATGTTCACCATGACCCTTTCCGACTAGCATCGCCACCCCATTTATCTCTCTCCTTCACCCCCCACCCACGCCGATCTCTCTCTCTTTTTACAATATGTCTCGTGAGAGGTGTTTCGATCTGCGATGTATGGTATAACATTTACACACACAGACACACGCACGTGAACACACACACACACAGACAGGACGTCACACACACACACACTTTTAACTTTAGGGAACAAGTCAGAAAACTGCCAGTACACTTGTTCTAGATAAATGTTCAGGAAATGGTTTAACGAGATATGAAAAAAACACTTTAAGTAACGGTGGTTTTGAGTCTAAACTTGATTGAGAATAAATTAGTTCATGTCCGGGATGGGTGCCCTAAATGACCTTGGCACGTGCCCTAATTGGCCTTGGCACAATCCGGCTCACATATTGCGTACCAGTCATCACAGTATGTAAACTTTAATTATGCATAAATAAACTGAGCACATTCCACCTTCACCTATCTTTTGGTGACACTAAAGTCTGTTGAGCGTCTTTCTCCATTTTTCTCTTTTGTCTCGGATAGAATTTCATTCAATGACAGGCTTGTCTTTTCTTTTATGCTGTCTTCTCATCGCTTTCTCTGTCTGCCTCAAATTTTTTTTTAAATCTAAAAGCTTATATCAACTCACTCTGTCTGGTAAAAAGTTTGTACACGTTATTTCTCCCACCCCCAATCTCGGATCAAGCTGAAATTTTACACAATTATGTCTTTTACCTGACTAAACAAGAACCCATTAAAAAAAATAACCAATTAGTTAATTAAGTATTGTTAATTATTTATTTTGTTTGGTATCTAACAAGGGAAAGAAATTGTACGTGACTGATTTGGTGATATAAGTTGAATTAGGAAGGAAGGTCTTATCGAGCCCTCAGGACCTTATGAAATGGCTATAGAGTTTGGCAGTAGTTAGCAGGTCAGAGTGGGGTCCAATTACTGCATTAATCCTGTTTCTAATCTCTACGTTTGTGATGCGGTCATTGTAAGTGACACCTACGGTCTTTCTGTAGCATCTCAATTTCATGGCTTGGATCCTCCTCTCAAGATCAGCCGTCAGCGTCCAAGATTTGCAAGCATATAAGCACATGCATGATTTGGTAAATGTGACTTCTTGTATTGCTACTTATTACAAAGGTACTTGTATAACATCTTTGATTAAAGATAAGGTGAGGGCCAATCACTGTCATTCAAAGAGGCTCAACATGCTTTTGCCCGAATGCCCATAAAGCCAGTCCGCCCCTGAATTAGTTCCAGAAAAACATTAATCGATAGGTTTTAATTTTCTCGAGAAATGATACTGTTCCTTTGCAACTTCTTGCGTGACTAAAAAAAGCCAATCTTTGATACACAGCTGCGGTCACAGGTTTGGGATCTTTAATCACCAGGCGCCATTGCACTTTTACCCTTCTTTCTACTACTGTTTTGTATGGCATCTGCAATCAGGGACCCTTCCTTTATGCTCTCTCTCTCTCTCTCCATGTGGATCTATGCAGTGTAACTATTTCTCAACTGTTAGTGTCGATTTTGAAGAGCTTCATGTCGCGTTTGCACACAACAGAATCCCTTAGCAGTGGACGACCATCGGTTGTTCTGCCTTAATTTCACAATTATTTTAATCGATATCAACAGATTCATATTGCATACTTCAATGTTGATACTATAAGTTTCAATGGTAATGATGTATAAGTTAAACGATTGTAAATTATGCTTTGAATACCGACAGTTTCATGTTTCGATTAAAATACTTGGATCAGAGTAAATAAAGTTCCACCCATAATGTTTTGAATTGTCATGCTTTGATGGGTTTTTTTTTTTTTTGTTTTTTTAGTTAAGGTTTTGAACCTATCTTTAGACTTGAACATTATTGCAACCTAGCCGTAACTTCCGTAGGACGGCGGGGAGGGGCCCCCGAGTGGGGATGGCGGCCTTCAGGACTCGAACCTAGGATCACCGAAACGATAGTCCAGAGCGCATACCACACGACCATGCATATAAACTAACTCATTTAGAGGTCATATCAATATCCAAATTATTTCTCTCTCTTGCTATTCTTCGCCGTCTAACCTGAACAGGACAATACTTTGACCTTTATAAATTAAGATTCAGTGCACATCCTTCCATTAAAGATTTTCAAGAACAGTTTGAAAAAGTTGATCTGAATGAGTGTTTCTTTATAATTATTCATATAAAAAATGTAATTTATAAAAGGGAAATAGCTCTATCTACTCTTGATTATTTATATAAACAGTTCCTTTAAAAAATCTGCTAGGACAAATTCATATAAGTGCTCCTTCTTCCCTACTGCCACGAGAGAATACACGGCTTCCTGGTCGTGCGGCTGGCGTTCTGGATTGCTTTCGGACTTCTCGATGCTCCCGGGTTCAAACCCTGCCCGCACCCATCCCCTGTCGCCCTTCGGGATGTTTGGACTAGGAAATAAATTATCTTCAACTCTGAAGGAACATCCGAAACATGTAAAACAAACAAGGTTGCCTGAATCAGCCAGGACAAGCAACGACTTAGCAGAGTTTAAGTCTCTAATTAACATGCTTGACTAGATTAACGCATGAATGAATGTAATTATCTTCTCTTTAGAAGGAACGGCTGGCAGATCACGAACGAGATCGAGAAGTTCTACGAAACGAAAAACAAATGACCTGCAGAACAAACGGTCATCTTCTTCAAATTAAATGTGACCATGTTCAGTAAGCTTGTCCATCTTCTAAAAACAATCGGTATCCTTGGTTAAATTACAACATGCGCCCTCTTTTTGGGAACCCTCAACTAAAAAAAAAACACACAAAAAACATAAGAAAACTTAACAGACAAAACATAGGAGCCCTGAGATTATCCAATATTTACATTTAATTCAGAGACATTTCTGGACAGAAAACTAAGAAGCAAAATATATAAAATTATTTTTAAAAAAAGGATTGGATTTTAAAGGAAGAACTTCAAATTTACAACTATATCTCTCAACAATGTATAATTTGTTTCCCTTTTTCGATATTATTACAAAGTTAGTTTTCAATTATTAATAGACTAATAAGATTTTTAAAAAATAGATTAATGTTTTATAAGGTAAAAAAATTACTGTGTTTAGTTTCAATTTGAAACAAGAATGGGTGTGGGAGAAATAACGTGTTGAAACCTTGTACGAGACAGACAGACAAACTGACAGGCAGACTCATTTAGACACTGAACCATAACTTTCCAATACAACAAGCAAAATATTTTAAAAAACAAACTTTTTTTTTAAACAATGCTAATTTACAAGAAATAACTTTTTCTATACATCACACAAATTTAATTAATTACCACCAATTCATTAGCCAATTGGTTAATTATTTGTTATGGATAATGTATTGCCATCAACAATAATTGATTGTCCAAAGTTTCAACTTGATCGATCCGGGAAGCTGGAGAGATAACGTGTGCAAGATTTCTACCAGACAGAGGGAGTTGATACTAGCTTTTAAAAACACCCCAGAGTATCTCCCCTTTATGTTATTAAATCAACCCAGAATACAAATCCAAGCTAATCCAAGTACATAAACATTTTCCCACACTTTTTAAAGTAAGTACCTCTTCAACATTTCTGATAGTACGCACATGAGATACAATAAAAAATAAAGTTCCCCTTTCAGGCATTGCGATCTATAGGGCATATGATGTTAAGGTCATCTGGTTCTGTGCCTCACTTTTAACGAGGGTGTCATGTAGCCAGCACAACGACCAACCGCCTTTACTTTTCTCCATCGAGTGTCAGGAACACATTAGAGGTAGGTGGACTCAGAGCCGCCCAAAGATCCCAAAATAAAAAATCCCATGATTTGATCCCGGAACCCTGGGTTCGTAAGCCAAGCGCTTTACCGCTCAGCCACCGCCCCTCATCCAAACTCTACTAACACAATAATATCATAGTAAAAAAAAAAGATACACAAGCATGTGTTTTAACAAATAAATACAAATGTGTACTGGTATGTTTTTTTTTGTTTTTCTTGTATTTCAGAATGAGCTCGAGTTCTGGGGTATTGAAGAGAGTGATATATCCAGGTGTTGCTGGACACAGTACAACACTTGGAAAACACAATGCAGGTCTCTGGAAAAACTCGAGTATGACCGGAAATTTTCAACAACCCAACAGGTATATTCCTAACATATCACACCTGTCAGGTCCTTGGAACAGTTAAGTTAAAGTCTATTGCATGAAATAAAATTCTACTTGAAATTCGAACACAATTTTTTTTTAATTAATAAAAACTGTTTTAAAAACAAAGCTTACCTAAGGGGAAGAACTCCCCACTTACAACTATATCTATTAATAATGTAGAAGTTATTTAATTAATTGTTATTTATTAATTAAATAGTTTGTTAATTTTGTTTTTAAATTCATGTTTTGGTAGGCACTTGTTGAAAGTTTCAACTTGATCCGAAAACGGGTGTGGGAGAAATAAAGTGTACAATTATCTAAGGGGACCAAACCCCACATATTTAGTCATATCTGTGAAGTCTGAAAGATTAATTTCCCTTTGTTGTCATACAAAAAAAAAATGCCAGTGATCAATAGAGTAGTTGTTAAACTCTTTTTTTATTGACTCATGTCTTGTCTATACCAATGAATAATTGTGTGAAGTTTGAATTTGTTCCGAGAATGGGTGTGGGAGAAATAACGTGCACTAACTTTGTACCAGACAAAGTGAGTTGACATAAGCTTTGAAAAAAAAAGACAAAACCAAAGTTTTTGCTCGGTGAAACTTTGACGCCTTCACAAACACACTTTTGTAACCAGGGGTGGTGGTGGGTGGGGGTGGCGTCCGGCGCCCCTTCGTTTGAGAAATGCTTCATGGAGTAAAGGTGTAGATCCATAAAATAAGAAAAGATAAAAGTAGATGTTTCCTATCTCCTCAGGTTCCGTCAGTGGACGAGGACAGTTCTTGTTGGGTCAGGTTCCGGTCAAAGATCTGGACATTCCTTCAGGACCCGGGATCTTCCAGAAAAGCTAAGGTGAATTACTTTCTCTTTGTTGAGTTCTGCACTAGTAAGTACTGAGCATTTTTCACTAGTGAAATTATCAAATGCTCAAAGTGTAAGAGAAAAGGAAAAAGTGAAATATTGATTTTAAATAAGGAAAATAGTGAAATAGTGAAGTTAGAAATAGTAAAAAAAAAAATTGTGAAACAAAATGGTTAACAGTAATATAATGAAATTGTTAAATAAGGACTTAGATTCTTAAAATTCCTTAATAGGATTCACTTTTAAGCATCTAGTGTACATTTTTAACGTTGGTTTTGAATTTAAATACAATCTAGCTTTACTAAGTTTAAAAAAATACTTATAATTCATTTTAGCGGCCCCCGAAAGGGAAAAAGACGTTATTAGTTTGTGTGAAATGTCTGTCCGTCCTTCCGTCTTGTTTAGATCTCGTAAACTAGAAAAGATAGTGAAAATCTGACATCATAATATGTTAGTCCATTCAAAGTTCTGATGCAACGGCTACCTTTTTCTTTTCTAAAAGCGAAAAATCTAATTTTTTAAATCACTTATGCAAGCAGTTTTTTTCATAAAAATACACCACTTTTACAACTATTGAATACACAGAATTGCATATTTGTAACATATTTATGCAAATGGTTTTAGACTTTTTGTTTAATTTTTTTTTTTACATTTGTATTGCTACGTTATGTAAGTTCTGTCCAACTAACTACTAAGTTTACCCAAAAATAATGTTTACTTTTTTTTAAGAGAAAAAAAGCTATTTAGTATGCATATAAGTTGGACATAATTTAAAACAACAATTAATAAGTAGGTTTTCATATTATCTCGTGAACTGCTGTGTCTGCCTAAAACAAAAAAAACACTAAACTAAAGGACATTTTTTTTTACAAAAATGCTTTTTTTCTTTTTCTTTTTTTTTTTGAGGCTTTGAATAAGAGACTGACCCTTTACAAAACAATTAGATCACCTAGATATTCATTATAAGACATCAGTTAGGCCAGTTTCTTATCTAGCTCACATTCACTTTCACCTATCCTTTGGTCTGCTGGACCGATGGGGCACCACACAAGATCTGTCAACCTTCTTTCTTCATTCTTTTCTGTCATTTGTCTTTGATAGAATTTAATTCTGATCTTCTTTTTGAAAATATTGATACCGGCCTTTTTACCTTCCTTGGTGGACCACTTCGGGGGGCCGATTTTGAGTTTTGTGTTTCCACACAAACTGTCTTTGTAACCTTGTAGTTACCAGAGATTTGCTGACACCAAACTTATTGAAACATAGTTAAAATTACACACCATAAAAGTACTTCCTAAATAGTTTAAAATATATATCATATTAGACTTTTAATATTTAATTACTCATATCAAATTTTAAAACTAATCAAAAAAACTTTGTTTAGACAGTTTAGATTAATCACTGACCTAAGTGTTTCCCTATTATTTCATTGATTACGTCTCATAGAGATAATTACCAAAGATATTATGACGTTATGACCGTCTTATTTCTTGTCCTACTCCACAGGTCTATGCTTGGGTGTCCATTATCTTCGTCTTCATCTCCATCTTCTCCTTCTGTGCTGAGACACACCCGATCTTCAAGGTGAAGGCCAAAGATATGACCCACATGGCTTCCTTTTACCAGTTCCTTCACATTGAGAACATCCAGTGGTCCAAAGTGAACCTCCGGCCGAATCAAACGGCCAGCAACTCATCTGAATCTCCTCACACCAAAAGCGCACCGCCGAATCTGGACAGCTCAACCAGCGCTAACTCGCTTGGAACGAAGAGTCCGGAAACCCAGGTGGCTTACAAGAGACAGAAGAGAAGGTTTAAAAGAAAGGCCACCATGGGAGAGAACTTTTGCTTGACTGAAAGCCTAGGGGATAAACCGGAAGTGAAAGAAGATGATTGGGATAATAAAGAGTTGCCTCACCCAGCCCTTCTCATAATGGATGTCAGCTGCCTCATCTTCTTCACGCTGGAATACATCACTAGATTTGTTTGCTCCCCGAGCAAGATCACCTTCCTCAGGGCATCTCAAAACATCGTGGACTTTCTCGCCTTCGCCCCGGATTACATCGAGATGTTGTTTCTCATTATAGACCCCATCCAAAACGAGGGCATGGCCATTATGGAGATGCTTTTCATATTAAGGATTTTGCGGTTGTTTCGGATTTTCAGGCTAATCCGGCACGTCCCCGGGCTGTGGATTCTTCTGTACACGCTGAAAGCTAGTTTTAACGAGCTGATGCTGATGTGTGTCTTTCTGTTGATTGGCATGGTCGTATTCGCCACTCTTATGCATTTCGTGGAGCCCAACGGGATATTCACCAACATCCCCGTCGGCTTCTGGTGGAGCGTCGTCACCATGACGACCGTGGGCTACGGAGACATGTACCCGCAGTCCGCCTCCGGGTACTTCATCGGATCCTGCTGCGCCGTGGCTGGCCTGCTCATGATCGCCTTCACGGTCCCAATCATCGTGAGCAACTTTGTCCTTTACTACACCCATGTCCAGTACGGGCTGACCAGAAAGGAGAGGGACGCCATCAGCGAAGAGGACGAAGTGGAGTTTACGGGGAGTAGGAGCGCCCTGGATATCGAGAGGGCAGACTCCGCCCTACTGCTGCCTTCCGTCATTCCCGTGTTGGTTGGGCCACACACCAGCACCTCCAGGAATGGAAAGTCCTATACATTTCTGAACAACGCAACAGACTCGCTAGATGCAGCGGAAGCAGACTCCATGGAAATGCAGGAACACTGCGGGGAGCTGAAAAATCCCGCTAGCCCACCAACAGTCTTCTTCCTAGAAAACTAAACTCGCTAAAAACTGTGATATGAGAATCTGCCAGCGTAAGCAGTTTCGAAAATGCTCGAACTATGTCAGTATAGCCACAAAAGGAATTAATTTATAATGAATTTTTAAAATCAAGCTGAATTGTAAATATATGTTTCATGTCATCACTTAATGGCAATCTATTTATTGACTTCATTCCAACACTCCCTTGATTCTTACAGTAGAAAGTTATTTCTAAAATTAAAATATAGCCATGCAAACGTAATTTAGATTGATTTTAGCATGTGATTTGAGTGTCTGTGTATGACTCTATCGAAAGCAAAAGACAGAGAGAAATGAAGAAAGACAGAGAGGAATGAAGAAAGACGGTCAACAGATCTTATGTGGTGCCCGAACAGTCCAACAGACTAAGGGTGAATGAACATGTGATGAAGGTGTTGTGTATGATTCTAAATGTCAGAAGACCCCCCATTTCACTTTTATTTGAACAAAATTGTAGAATATTTTCGCCGACTAGTTTACTTTCTCTTTTGTTCCATTTACTGTGATTTCATAAATTTGTTTCCCTTTTGTGGACTTTCTTAGCCTCTTTTTGGTCTCTCTGCCTCTTTTTTGGCCTCTCTGCCTCTTTTTTGGCCTCTCTGCCTCTTTTTGGTCTCTCTGCCTCTTTTTTGGCCTCTGTCTCTTTTTTTGGTCTCTCTGCCTCTTTTTTGGTCTCTCTGCCTCTTTTTTGGTCTCTCTGCCTCTTTTTAGAGCTTACTTTTTTTTATATAGAATATTAATATCGTTTTGTTTTTTAAATTATTTTCTATCTCTCCTCCCTGTTCTCTCTTAATGATGGGAAAAGGCAAAAAATGTGAATGTAAAAGTCAAGTGACCTCAATTAATCTTTCGCAAAGTAAGGGTCCAGCTCATCACCAAGAATCTAGTCAGTCAAAAGAATGGGGGGGGGGGGGGGGGTTTCAAGTAACTACACGTCCCTCTAACTACTTTTAGATTTAGCAATTGTCAAAGAAAAAATTTGTTAACATAGTCCGAAGTAATGTCCGAAGTAATGTCAAGGCAGTTTTAACATTGACGGTAGATATTCAGTGCGTTGTATAAATTTAATATGTCAAGCAATTAGCGAATTGACGATACAAGACCGTGTCACAACAAATAGCATACGTCCCCTCAGTAACACCTCACACCCACGATTCTTTGATCCGATGGGAGTTGGGCCTGATTTAATTATTCTTCGTGAACTAAAGAACTTGTATAGACCCTGCTAGTAAAATTAATTAAAATTCCCATGCCAACGGGATTGCGGTGGCTGAGTGGTTAGACGCTTAGCTTCCGAACCTGAGGTCTTGGGTTAGAATTTCGGTTGAGAATTTAGGGCGCCCCTGAGTCCACCCAACTCTAATGGGTCCCTGACTTTAGTAGGGGAAAGCAAAGGCGGTTGGTCGTTGTGCTGGCCACGTGTGACCCTGAACCGTCTGGCTAAAGACCCTACTAAGAAAGCTAAAAAAAAAATAATTCTTTGTTAATTAACGACCCTGAGCTAATTATTTCATCTTATTTGGTGGAACCGGAAATATCGAGAAATAACGTCCTACACCAGTCGCTTTGTCAGGTTGGATGGCTTTACAGTCCTGTCTTGAGACAACACAATAATCGCTATAACATCTTTTGGTAAACGTAGTATTCTGTATGTGTGTTTGTGCCAAAGCAAGTCCATTAACAGTCATTATAGCTGTGTAGGGCTATGTGTGTTTGTAAGTGCGATTATACACAGCAGGTTTTACTTAGACAATAGTATGCACCCAGTGTGTCGATGCATCGCTCTATCGTGGGAACTCAGACTCATACTACTAACAAAGGTTGAACAAATTTTTGGATAAAAATTATAAATATACATTTTATATTGTAAGGTTTATTAATTTTATTTTGTAAGGAGATTGAAGGTATAAAGATTTTTTTAATACTAAGATTTTATACTTTATGTAAAGTGTATTTTTTTTTTAATTATATTTTAAGTAAACTGACGCAATGTTTTTACCACTACTTCATATATCGGCGTCATCACTATAATGACCATTGAACTACACACTACACAAATCTGGAGCTGTTATGTTTGTTTTAAATCAATAACAATCAATATTTTTGTTTTAATAAAAAGTATAAATTAAGTTAGATCAATTAGAAATTCTGAAATTGAAAAGAAATTATTTCAAAAGTTTACTATTTGACATGAAACGAAATATGTAACAGCTAACACTCTTATGTTTCCATTTGTAATTGTTCAGTAAGATATTAGTTAAGTTTAAAAACTTAGTTCTAAGTCTATGCATGCTATTTGTTTGTGTATTTCAGTGAGTCACGTCAATGCCTTAAACTTCTGCCTTGGCCTTTTTAGTTTTGGTTGGAGACGATTTTTGTTTTGGTCTGGATCTTTTTTTTTAAAACAGCTACCCCTGAAATACAGTGCGAGATTTAGTGTCATACTAAAAGTTGAATGGAAGAAGAAAATACGGGGAAATAGAGAAGGAGAAAGAGAGGAAAGAAGGAAAGAGAGAGAGAGAGAGAAAGAGAGAGAGAGAGAGAGAAAGAGAGACAGAGAGAAAAAGATAAAGAGAGACAAAGAGAGAAAGAGAAAAAAAGAGAGAGAAAGAGAGAGGTTATGTTTCGATCTTACTCTATGAATGAATTCTACGACATTCTCCTCAAAACCACAACAATTGTATAAATACCTTAAGAAACTTTTATGATATTTCTTGATGGTTCAATGCGATTTCATAACTATTTAATATCAGATTTCGTCTCAACAAATAGACGTATTACAATATAAAAAAAAACAAGTTCTTCGTCTTTCTATCCTTGCATTCAAATTTTCATCTTTTTTGTATTTTTTTTATTTATTTAAAAAGCACGAGAAGTCACTCTTCATGATATAATATATAGATTTGTAACAATTTTAGTTTAAAACATGATTCTAAACAAATGTCAGGGGTCCCACGTTCTCGTGTGCTCTAGATTTAACTCTTGTGAATAAAATAAACCGGAAGTATCTGTTCAAAATGTATCTAGATCTTATTAGGACTGTGGTTTGTAGAAATGGGGACTACATGACCTATTGGGCGGGTCAGTCAAGTAAACAGTCGATTCGTGTAACTAATAATAAATCGACTAGTTTAGCTTAACAGTATTGAGATTAGAACTTTATAGGATTGTTCTTGTTCAGTTAGTTCATTTACGTATTCGGCACTTTTATTCTTGGATGTGTTCAGTCCATTAGTCACTTTATAGCAGTATTATACAAGGACAGATAATTTTCTGAAATTTATTATAATAATTAGAGATACTAAATAAATAATTGGACAGACATTTATTCAAATGTCAGATGACCAAAAATAAACTTATCAAACAGTCGATAAAGCAAACCTCGTTGTTACATTAAGCTTTAGTGGCAGCGCTCTACACAGCTTAAATGTCAAAATCTCCCAGATATTAATTCGACACACTCACAAATATAATAAATAAAATGTTTTGTTATGGACATTGAATAACTTACAATCATCAAACTCCATTTAAGTGAGGCCTTGAGAGGCTCTAATCCCCCACTGCAAAAGCCCTGGATAGGAACCCTGCTGTTTTGCGCAGTGCATACATGTTACCATATAGGTCGAAACGTTTTGGAATAACTACAAAGTTTCAGCTTGATCAGAAAATGGGAAGTTAGAGAAACAACGTGTGCAAAATTGATACCAGACAGAAAGATGCATGATCTTGTTATCCTATACCCGAAACGGAGCTCAGAGAGCCCTGGTCATAGCGTTCGAGAAGCCTTAGCTGCTTTGTGTAAAACACCCAGGTCCTAGAACCATACAGAAAAATAGAATAACACACTTCGTATCATTCTTTCTCTCTTCTTTGTGTATTTCTCTCTGCACTTATTGCTAAGACTTAGATGTTCACACGTAGATAGCTGTAGACTAGACTATTTTCTATGTAAACTCATGTCAAATGTGTCTGTTGATTGAGACACGCTTAAATTCCACATTTATATCGTGGCTACTTGTAGTGGTGCGAGTTTTAGATGTTCAGGCAACTAGAAAACTGGAGCTATGTAGGACGTAATTATCTTCTGTTCCAATGGAACGTCTGTAATTTATAAGAAAAGAGTTTTGTATTGATAATGTGTATGTCTTGGCAATGTGTATGTCTTGACAATGTGTATGTCTTGACGATGTGTATGTCTTGTCAATGCGTATGTCTTGACAATGTGTATGTCTTGACAATGTGTATATCTTGACAATGTGTATATCTTGACAATGTGTATATAACATTGAAATGTATCCGTCCTCGGTAGAGAGCAATGTGCGTTTCATTTTGTACACAAAATTAGTGTGAGAGTTAGTGCAGGGGGTTAGAGCGGAGGCTAGTGTGAGGGTTAGTTTGAGAGTTAGTATTAGGGCTTGTGTGAGGGTTAGTTTGAGAGTTAGTATTAGGGCTAGTGTGAGGGTTAGTGTGAGAGTTAGTATAAGGGCTTGTGTGAGGGTTAGTGTGAAAGACAGTAAGAGAGCATGCATGAGAGTTGAGTTCAGTTAGTTCATGTGTCATTCTATAGATTTGTTCTATTTAGGAAAGAGATGTGCCTGAGAACAAACATTTCATATTTGTTCTGGTGTTTCCAACAAAGTTTTAATGATCAGTCAAGATTATTATTCAAATTGGTATTTCTTTTATTTCTGAGAAAATGTCAAATTAAAAAAAGAAATTAAATTTGGCTAGAGAACTAGAAAATATTTATCTTGAACAGACTGTGTCTTCGGGTATTTCCGCAAGCAGACATTATTCATTAATGCTCGGGAACAGTTTGCGCACCTTCTTGTCTAGATATAAAAGCATATCATTGGAATGTTATAAACTCTAGTAGATTTATACATTCGCTTAACCAGGTGGAAAGGGTCGGGTTAAAACTGTTCTATTTTTTTTAAATCTAACATGTATTAGTTATTAAGATCTAAATGATCGCTCTATATGTTGTATAAATGAGGTATTGTTTTTTTATAAAGTATTTTTTTTATCTAGTTTGCTAATTTATAGACAAAATATTCTTGGTCTAAACGTCTGTGTGATAAGGTCATTCATTCGTTCATTAATTCATTCATGCTTGCTTGATTGATTTTACTTGATTTTGGATTCATCGTCTGTAAAAATGTTAACATTTTTTTTTATATAAAAGAAAGCCAGAAATAAAAGAAACAATGTTTCAATTAGAAAAAAAAATTAACAAATAAAATGAAGTGTTGGGGGCAAAAAGAGTCATCATAACGTTTGATAATAATAACTGTTGGTTGGATAGAGGTGTGGAAATAGTGTGGTATATTGCATTATGGGTCAGCTTTAGTACACGAGTTTCTAACAGACCCGTTACTGTAGCAGCACTCGCCTGATAGCTGGAACTCATGTCCATTATTAAAAGAAATACAAAATAACTATGTGATATATATTAAATTAGGCTTCCAGGAGTTTTTGAAGAAATGACTTTACTAGTATATAGGTCATAGCACTGGTTAATATACTGATTAGATTAATAGTAAAAAAAAAAGTCATAACAATGGTCTGTTTACTGAGTATATTGATAGTATATAGATCATAGCACTGGTTTGAATACTGGGAGCATTGATAGTATAGATAGTTCATATCACTGATTTACTGAGTGCATTGGTTGAACCAAATTGTTTTATGAGAAGTGATGATAGTACTTTATCCCCATAAAAACTTATCGGGAAAAGTTTAATGAGCTCATATGTATATATATGTGTGTGTGTGTGTGTGTGAAGAAGACTCGAAGACAAGCCTTATTAGAGAGAGAGAGAGAGAGAGAGAGAGAGAGACTATATAAATAGTTTGAAATGTTTAATTAATCTCTCTTAATCGTATTAGTTTTACTTATAACCTATGTCTATTTTCTACTTAATAGTAAAGCACATGTAACATTTATATATACCATACTCATTTTTATCATTTAGTGAAATATATTTCTATTATGTCACGTATTTGTTCTTGTAACAAACGGACACAAACTTTATTTGTAGCTAAAAGAAAATACAAATGTATAAAATGATATTTATAATAGAATAAAAACATAAACAGCCTTACCATTGGACCTGGGATAGTTTCATATACAGTAAGGGACTGGCCAACAGAGAAACTAGGAAAGTTTGATCAAAGATGCCTCTTGCCTATCCCCCTAGTATCTAACATAGAAACATGATTTCAAATTACCGAGAGTTTGTTTCCTTCAATTTTCTAAAAATCAGTAGAAATCTAGAACAGTTTATTCGGTTACCTCCCTCTGTATACTACACTGTAGACTGTGGATAGCGGCAGTTATTCAAGTTATATGCAAGTGCCTTATTACCAACTTCTTGCAACCTAGTGATATTTTAGTATTTTGTTTCGTTGTTTTTTCGATCTGATTAAAAATATGAAAATAAATTTATTGTTTTTAATCTTTTCCTGAGAAGAAGAGAGAAGAAGATGAACCAAAGAGAGAGAAAGAGAAAAAAAGACAGAGAAAGAGAGACAGAGAAAAAGAGAGACAAAGAGAAAGAGAGACAGAGAAAAAGAAAGAAAGAGATGTATAAAGAGAAAAGGAGAAAAAAAAGAACGAATTATCAGAAATGGAGAGAGAGTGAGAGGAAGAATATATGGGAGGAGACAGAGAAGAGAGGACGAGAAAAAAAGAGAGAATGAAAGAGAGAGAGACAGAGCTAAAGAGTTAATGTGTTATGTCAGAGAAGATGTTCAACTAATAGACAATCTCTACTCTGATACCTAAAAAACGAAACTACAGAGGAACAAATATTCTCTACCGACTAAAACCAAAAGGGCAGGCGACTCTAGGCAGACCACGAAGTACGATTGGTTTGATGATGTAGAGGCAGATTTGTAACAGCTTGGAGTTCGGGCGTGGTGACCATTTGAAGGGAAGGATGTGTTGAGGCAGACCAGAGCCCACCATGGACTGTAGCGCCACTGGGACGGATGAATGGACGAAAAATAAAAATAAAAAAATGTGTTGGTATCCAAAAGATCAAATTGTATTGATCCAGCTTAGAGAAGGGGAGCAAAAAAAAAAAACTCTAACCATATTTTGAACATTTCATAAATATTTTAAGAATGGTCTAATGTTCTAATCCTAGTGAAGATCTAGAAAGGTCTAATGTTCTAATCCTAGTGAAGATCTAGAAAGGTCTAATGTTCTAATCCTAGTGAAGATCTAGAAAGGTCTAATGTTCTAATCCTAGTGAAGATCTAGAAAGGTCTAATGTTCTAATCCTAGTGAAGATCTAGAAAGGTCTAATGTTCTAATCCTAGTGAAGATCTAGAAAGGTCTAATGTTCTAATCCTAGTGAAGATCTAGAAAGGTCTAATGTTCTAATCCTGGTGAAGATCTAGAAAGGTCTAATGTTCTAATCCTAGTGAAGATCTAGAAAGGTCTAATGTTCTAATCCTAGTGAAGATCTAGAAAGGTCTAATGTTCTAATCCTGGTGAAGATCTAGAAAGGTCTAATGTTCTAATCCTAGTGAAGATCTAGAAAGGTCTAATGTTCTAATCCTGGTGAAGATCTAGAAAGGTCTAATGTTCTAATCCTAGTGAAGATCTAGAAAGGTCTAATGTTCTAATCCTGGTGAAGATCTAGAAAAGTCTAATGTTCTAATCCTAGTAAAAACTTAGTTGTCCCCTTACTTCAATGACCCATATCATTATCACATCGATGTAGAGCGAAACCAGTTTCTCGTTGTGAGGGCCTGGAGGCGACGGGAAGGAATGAACCGGACCTGTCAACTATTGTCTCCCATGGCAAAGGTTGTGACGTTTCTCATGAAGTCCTTCCCCCCCCCCCTTTTTTTCTCTCTGTCCCCCCCCCCCCATCCTCATGCTCAACATCTCAGAATATTTGTGGATGAATGTTCTAGATACACATTTTTCTTTTATTTAAAAACAAGCAAAATATAAAAATACTTTTAAAAAAATAAACCTTATCTTGAGTTAAGGAAGTCCTTGGAGAGCACCGTTTAATCACCGAAGTACCTCTCAATGTTGCAAGTTTTTTTCCCCTTTTCTATATAAAACAATTAATTAATTACCACTAATTAATTAATTAATTGGTAATTTTTTTTCGATTCATGTGTTGTCAACAGCAATAAATAATTGTGCAAAATTTCAAAATGATCCGGAGAATGGGAAGTGGGAGAAATAAAAGTGTATAAGAATCCACCCAGACAGACAGACAAACGGAGTGAGTTCATATAAACTTTGTAAATGAACAAATAGAGCAAAGACGCGATACAGATAGTTCAGGTACGTTTGATATGCTATAGTACAATACCTACCTAAGCCTATTATTCAAGGCAGTTTTCTGTAGAAGTAAAAAAGTAAAGTTCACTTTCAGATCTTGCGATCTATAGGGCAGCTGATGTTTCTGTTTCTATGGCCAACGGTTAACGAAGATGTCATGTGGCCATCACAACGACCAACCGCCTTTACTTTTCCCCAACTAATGTCAGGTACTCATTAAAGCTGGGTGGACTTAGGGGTGCCCTAAAGATCCCGAAATTAAGAACTCCGGTCTTCACCTGGATTCGAACCCAGGAACCTCCAGTTCGGAAGTCAAATCCTTTACCTGCTTACCCACCGCGCCTCACGCAGTTTTGTGTGCATCTACATCTACAGCACAAGTACATAGCACACTTTTATAACACACGTTTGAAACGCAGTGACATAGTACACATGCGTGTTAGTGTGTGCTGGTAATGTATTTATAATGGCATTGACTGTGGAATATCCATTGGGCCAAAACTAATCGATCATTGTGAACACCGGTTGCTTGGCAACATTTTTCTTCTCTGAAAGTTCACTTGACTATGTATGTGTCGTGTCCATAGTACATTTATATGTGTACAGATAGAATCAAAAGGGTAACGAGGTGGACCCAGGTTCAAGAATATAATGGTGGGCCCCTTTCCCGTACGATTGTGTAATAAGCGCTACATCGAGTTATCCCTTATGCACCAGTAAATCTACACAAATTTTATGTCGTTACCAACTTTTACAAGTTTAAGGGTCATTATACTAAATATATTAAAGACCTATAGAAAGTAATACGCCTTTGGAATGCTCCACGTCTGTATCTTCCACCTCCGATGCCTAAGGCGGATCTTTAAAATAAGGTGGCAAGATAAAATAACCAATGAGGAAGTGCTACAAAGAGCAGGAAGCAAGGACATTCGCCAGGACATTCGCTGTGTTATCAGCAGCAGACGCTTGACCACGTTCCTAGAATGCCACAAGGTCGACTTTATAAAAACATTCTGTATGGCGATCTAACAGAATGCAGGAGATCCGCTGGTCGTCCACGTTTACGGTATACTGGTGTATGCAAACGCGACGTGAATCTCTTCAAAAACGACACTAACAGTTGGGAAAAAAGTGGCACTGGATAGATCTACATGGAAAGCGAGTATAAAATTCGGGATGGATTGCAGATGATAACCATAACAGTAGTAGAAACAAGGGTGTAAATGCAACGGTGCCTGGTGATAACATATGCCCAACCTATGACCGCAGCTGTGTATCAAGAATTGGCCTCTTTAGTCCTACAGGAAGTTGCAAAAGGAAAAGATGGTCCCATGAAATGCCACAGACAGAGGTATGGCAGTGCAGAGCAGCTGAGAAGTAAATCACTTTGTTTCATGGCACAGACTACAAAAGAACTTACAGACCATCAGCAAAAAAAAAAAAAAACTGGCTAGATGACGAAAAGAAAAATTATTTCCCTTTCCACCCATCATGCATCTCTCGTCAGCATTTCATCTCTGTGATCCGTCCAGGCTTCTTCCAGGCGTCTCAGTTCTGGCGACTCTCTCCATCTGTCCCCACATCTTGCCCACCTGGAATCTGCTTCCGAATCTATTCGCTATCTATTTCTGGTCCATCCATTCTTTTTATTTACTTGGGGGTTTACATTGAGGGCTTGTGATGTTGAATGCAGTCTGGAGAAGAGTGAAGCTTATCCATCGTCTCTGAAGCTTACTGAAGGCAGCCTGAAGTTTGTTGGAGAAGGTAAGAAGGGAACATCAACAACTATCAGCAAACTAAAAACTTTATTAGAACAGCTCAACTATGGCAGACAATTACAACTAACTAGCTTTTTAGTGTATCCGCTGGTAAGAATAAAGGAAAGGATAAGCGATGATTTGATACATTTCGTTTCGTTATTTAAGCCTGGCAGAATCAACGTTTCCTATACTCTCACGTTTGTAGCTCAATATGTTTTGCTAATTTTGTTGGCAACATTGTGAAATTCCCATATGTTCCCAATACAGACTAACACCACCCTATCCTCTAGAATTTTATACAATACCTATGTTCAAGTCACACTTTCGGAGTGGATTATTCTTTATAAGTTGTAAAAAGGAGGTATTGTCTTTTTAAAAAGGTATATGTTGTTGTTGTTTTTTTTTTCTATTTTATTTAGAGCTGCAAATCTAAAGATAACATAAGATTGTAATATCAAATATTACTCTTGAACCCAAATGAATTAAAACAAAAGTTGCAATGAAAAAAATTAAACTTTAAAACTGCATCGTCACTTCCTGGAGAAATTTAGAAAAAAAAATAAAAAATATCAAAATGAAGCCCTAAAGAAAGGAAGATTGTTCAGTTCTTCCCTGTACGACTTCCTAAAATAAAAAAAAAAGACAACATCTAATCTAATTTAAAAAAAAAAACTTTAAACAAAAAGAACAGAAGTCGTATTTGGAAGAAGGAACAAAATGGATAAAGCCACCACGAGTTCGCAAGGCACATCTAGATCTAAGTCCAAGTCTAGTGACTTCTTCAGCCCTAGAGAGACATCTACCGGAGGAAAGAAAGCCAAAGGAAAGAAAGAAGAGGACAATGTGAACACAGCCTATTACTCAGAAGAGGAAGATTGCAATCCTACTACTGCCAAGCTCAAAGAGACCCACCACAAGATGAAATACAAAGAGGATAATGTTGATGGGGACCCAGATACTCCCATCCCACGACTTGAGAGGTACAGGCGTGAATTGGCCAGAACTCGCAGGGTGAGTACAACATTCTCGAATCTAGTCTAGATCAAAACCTAAATCTCTAGATCTGTAGAGATCTACGTAATATGTTCACGAATGACTGGGGATTTTGTGGTAACTGTCTTTTTTTTCTCTTTAAACTCTCCACTTCTAGGCTATAAACGATTGCATCAGCTTTGCTGAAATGCGTCTCGACAGGTCTGGGAAATCACAAATGCTCGACCTGTATGATGACATACATGCACTATGCATAGCAGCAGGGTTTCAATTACTCTAATGGTGTTACATGATGATGATGAGTAGGATGATGATTGTGATGATGATGATGATAACGCTTTACACGTTGATTTACTTGACTTGTGAGTTTAGGACGTTCCTTCGGAAACAGAGTATTACGTCTTATCCAAACGTCCTGCTTGCACGGTTGACGTCATTACGCAGGGTTCGAACCCGGAACCACACCCGGAGCGCATACCGCACGACCAGGCAGCCGCTGATTATGATATTTCTATTATAAGGCCAGATAGCCAAAGACAATCAATCTGGCTTTAAATGATAATTCATGTTAAAATTTATAGAGACGGCATTTAATACAAGGTCCATATGACGACCACATAATATATGATCTATATAACGAACATATGAGATATTAATCCTAACTTCCTCGTATTTAGAACACATTTACATCAAGCAAACGTGTAGATCTCTTATAAAACACTTTAGGAAAATGTCTATAGGCCTAGAACTATTTATTAAGAAAACGTATAAGAACGAACAGTGGCGTAGCTAGGGTGGGGGAAGGAGGGGGAAGAATTTGAAAATACCCCCGGGCCCCTACTTGACGGGGCCCCAAAATTAGTGGGGGTTTTTTTTACATTAAATATAAGGTATTACGCAAAATGCAGGGGCCCCCAAAGAGGTTAAGCCTCCCGTTCCCCCAAATGATGGAAAATTCCTAGCTACGCCCCTGAGAAAGAAACTTTAACAGAATTTACCTTGAAAAGTGTATGAGTAAAACTTGTTGTTAGATTGTTACTTCAATGGAATCTGGCTTATACAGGCCTATCACACCATTGACGACATGTGAAACTACTCTTCTTAGAGCAGATGGTCCGTTTATAAACAGCAACCAGGAGATCAGCTTTGGATAAACATCTCACACCTAAATAAAAACTAACAACAAAGTTAAATTTAGAAGTTGTGTTTCCTTTTCGCATTGTTGTCATGGGTTGTTACATAGAAGATCTTGGAATTACAATTTGCTAGATCTAGAAACAGTAGTGTAAGTAAAGTAAAAATTAAAAGTAAAAATTAAGGGTAAAGTTCCCCTCTCAGACCTTGCGATCTATAGAGCAGATGATTTCTGTTTCTGTGGCCTACGGTTTACAAGAGTGTCATGTGGCCATCACAACGACCAACCACCTTTACATTTCCCCAATTAATGTCAGATAGCCATTATAGCTGTGTGGACTCAGAGGCGCTCAAAAATCCCGAAATTAAAAACCCAAGTCTTCACCAGGATTCGAAGACGGGGTCCCTGGTTCAGAAGCTAAGCGCTTAACTACTCATCCACCTGAAAATAAAGTAAATAAAAATAAATTGCTATGCCAAATGGTCTCGGTACAAAACTATAGAATTTTAAATGTATTCGTTCTGTTGTTATATATTAAATCGATCATCCCCGTTAGTTAATTATTACAGCAGGCTAGTAACGAATCTCACTATCCTAGCTCTCTGGAAACTGAACCACTCGACACTACCAACTCAAAGAACTCAGGGCTCAAAAATAACGTTACACTTTAATGTCCGATAAATCAACAACCAATAGTGTACTATTGGAAACACGTCACACTGACTGTTACAAAAGCCTCACCATTGATAACCGTACCGCCGCATCAATTGTTGTACCGCTGTATCAATTGTTGTACCGCCGTATCAAACTATACTGGCCTCTCCGCCTCGTCCGGGACTTGCACTGGGTTCCATCCCCTTTCAAACCTTACGATCTATAGGGCAGATGATGTTACGGTCATCTGTTTCTGTGGCCAGGTTAACGAGCAGAGTGTCATTTGTCTTGAGATTTGAAACCAGGGCCCCAGGTTCGAAAGCCCAGTGCTTAACCGCTCAGCCACCACGCCTCCTGTTCTTTATATAGGATCCCACCGAAAGCCTCCTCAAATCCGACGGAACATCTCTCGACCTTGACGATCGCTGTATCAAATTATACTGGCCTCTCCGCTTCGTCCCGGAATTGCATAGGGTTCCATCCGAATCATTATCAAAGTAAAGTTCCCCTTTCAAACATTGCGATCTATATGGTAGATGATGTTAAGGTCATGTGTTTCTGTGGACACCGGTTAACGCGCAGAGTGTCATGTGTCTAGAGATTTGAACCTAGGACCCCAGGTTCGGAAGCCAAGTGCTTAACCACACAGCTACCGCGCTTCCTGTTCTTTATATAGGGTCCCACGAAAGTCCTCTCAACTCCGACGAAACATCGCTCGACCCTAGACGTGACTGCCTAAATAGTGTTCACAATAGATCTTACTCGAAGCGTCGCCGCATCACGGTTGACCGCTCGTCTAGCCCTAGGTAATATGTGTCGGATGACAAACCACTACCCCTATCTACGTTATTCCCAGAGTTATCACAATATCTTATCAGCAATGAAAAAGCTAAAAATTATTTTATAGACTTAGGATCTGATTTAAAATATTTGATAATATGACCCTTAGAACAAGAGAACTGGCTTATTTTAAAAACACTGTTACAAAATGTTACACCATCAGAAAAAGTCTAGAATAAGAAAAAGAAAGCATGTTTAATTACAAGCATTAGGATGAACGAACATTATGTCCGATAAAAATATTGACCTTCGGAGAGCACATTGCTTACTATGGGATTTGGGCAGTAGGTAAATGAGCATACTAACTAACAAGGATTTATTCTGGCTGTTGACAGCAAAGTAATGTTATGGTTATCAGAGCAGTCGTAAGTGTCACCTGATGGTGACGTCCCAGCATAAAGGGGAGAAGTCTGTTCAACTTTTCGGGAGGGCAGCAAACCAATTTAAAGAGCTTCTGATGGAAGACCATCAGAGCCAAGTCTATTCAGTTTTCCTACTTCCGCCTCCAGTTGATCAAGTCTCTCAGATAAAATGTTCCCCCTTCACATCCACAAAAGAGCAACATTGGAGCTGGGGAGACGTGCTGACCAAAAACAACAACAATGATGTTGATAATAATAATATTATTATGGCACGATTATTTGTTTCTTAAATAGGGGAAGTTTTGACTTAGAGACAATGGCGTGACCATTAAAAACAAGCATAAGTTTTAGGCAAAAGGTAATTTCAGCCGATGTGAACAGACTTGGTCCACTTCTAGGACGACTTAGAGATAAGAAGCTTCTTACGAACGTAGAGAGTGAGCTGACATTCGACGGTTCCCTTCATTGTTATTAAACTTCTTGTCCAGTGTCAGCGTCGACTAACTTCTATTGATTGTTCGGCCTTTCGCCGGTGTTATTGGATTACGTTAAGTGTTGCCTCCGTTTGGTTGTATGCATTAAACAACGAGGAAGCGCCTAACAATATCATTAGTAAAATCACATAGTTAGAGCATGGAACTATACTAATGGAACACCAGCTTCGAGTTTTTTACAAAGACAAAGAGAGTCGAAGTGCCGTCGCGCATCTATTTTCGCGCACCATACCAATTTGAAAAATCGATGAGGATGCCAAAGAAGAAATTTACTCCGAGAGCCACTTGGGTTGACCTTCATTGAGAGTAAAACTTCCCCACACTATATTTTATTAGATCTGTAAAAACTTTATCCATTTTCTGACTATCTGATAAAATAGATACAATTTCCCTGAATAAGAGATCGTCACAAAAGTTATTTTTTTCGATCACCCTATAAAATGCCACTTATTTTCCAAAAAATAGAATCTAAATTCCGAAAATACAATCTTTCAGTGTTTCTGTGTTTGGTTTATTTACACTAAATCTGGATGAAGACCTGTCTACCGTTCCGCTAAATGCGTATTTGTTACGATATACTAAATTGCACGAAATAAAAATAGGAGGCCTAATACAGTTTTGACACTCCAAGCTACGCATTTCTAATCGTTTTTTTTTTTATTATCGAAAGGACTAGGCTATAGGCATACACGTCTCGTGGGAAACAAAGAAAAAGTTAATCTTGATAATATTGTAGCTAAATAAAATGACAAAAAAAAAAACAAAAAAAAAACAACTATAGCCTAATCTAAAATGAAATAGATCTAGAGCTAGATTTTCTTGGACGAATGATATAAAATAAGTATAAATAATAAGTCATATGAATCTGATAGATCTAAAACAAATACTGATAGAGTCATTCATTAATTAATTATTAGAATTACTTGACTACCAACTGGGTATTTTTATTGCCAAAATACAATGTATTTTATGTGCATTTATTAAAAACAACAACCAAAAATTAAGCGTTTGACGCAACTAGATCTAATATTAGTAATATATAGATTCTAGTTCTAGATCTAGATCCAGAAAGCTACTTCTCTAATTCAGTTTTCTAGTTTTATTCTAGTTAGATCTAGATGTCTAGACCAGTAGATCTAAATCTAGCCAGGGTTTTTGTCATGGAATAGATTTATAAAACTTCAGCCACCTACTGTCCTGATCACGATATGACAGATAGGCCTACTCTCTCTACTACTAGACTCTACATCTAGATCTAGTACTAGTAGATCACTACATTTGACTAGATGATTACTAGATCACAGTAAAATTCAATGTGTACTTCCGACTTTAGCTCAACAAACAAGTCTACTCCAAAGTATAGATCTAGATCTACTAGTAAAGTCACAAAGTGTAAAGGATCATTATATATTTGAATTCACATAAAAAAAATTATAGGCCTAAATGAATCGAATAATCAGTCACTAATTTGACTAATCAGTAATCTAAATTGTTTTTTTAAATGGCAAGTGTTATTGATGACTTCTGACTTGTAAACCAGTTGCAGAGATTCTAGTTTTTATTTTGATGACATGTTACGATATATCAATGATATTTAGATAAACGCAAGTACCTAGTGGAACAGACAGAAGGACCATTTAATATAAGGCAAAGAAGTAAGATGTTTATAATCCATCAAACTCACAGAGGACTTGTGTCATTTGTGACGGCATTTCATGCATTTACAGAAGCTACAAACTATTCTACAAAAATGATAGGCTTGTATTTGATTCCGAAGACTTATGAGGAATGCTATGTTTCCAGTGGCTACTCAGCCCCAGCTGTGACCTACATATTATGCCACACTGAGCACAGGCATAACCATTGTCCACCTGTGGTAGAATCAGTTGTTTTTTTCTTTTTGCCATCGGCAATTAATTTTTATTGGTGTATACCACACCTTTGTAAGTGACCTCCAGCTGTCTCGTTCTGAAGCTGTATGCAACCAGGTGATCTCTTATTCTATGTGAGTTAAAGCAAGTTGGCGCCTAAGCTTGTCTTTAAAGCATTTCTGTGGTACCTCTTTATGTGCATATGACATGTTAGGCAAATAGGTTTTGCCTATCGGAAGGCCATTTCGGAATATATAGGTGTTTAAAGTGAAACTCCAAACATCTGGACTTCCATTAACCAAGAAAATAAGCTTAGGATTCAAAGAGACGACACTGGCATTTCAGCTAAGACAATCAGTAAAATTAATAGCAACTTTAATTGCAGTCCACCAAACAAGATAAAAAGAAACAAGTGTGGCTTCAATAGCATTGATGATATTTAGTTTACTTTTATCTCATTTACTAGTATTACTATTTCATTGACTAAGGTTTTTTATTGTCAAATATGCATAAGTACATGTACTAGTTCCTGCAATTTGATGAAAAAAAAAAATTAAATTGTGTGTAGCCTATATACAAATGTTTATAAGAGATCACAGCTTCTAAAACTTAATTTACTGAATTTCAAAACTATGATTTTGTGTTCTGACTACTCTAAATAAATTATATTTTATTTTAAGAATGCTAAGTTGGAAATTCTGTTCTGATGAAAAAAAATTATTAAACTAAAGTAGATGTTTATGGTTTCTTTGTATTTATTTTTAAATTACCGGTATTTATTCATTAAAAATTAATTGTTCATTAACATTTACTTGAAGTAAAGATCAAAAACACAAATTCAATACATGATCAGCTCTCAATTCATGCAGATCACAGCCCATCACTTAAATGTATTTACTGTCAATTCTACACACTATTCATTTCAAAATGTTGCTTTAAATTGTTATTATATGACACAATCAAAGTACTGGTACCTCACATTGATGTAAGCCTAAAGCACCTGAAATGATGACAAATTTTCATTCAATAACTTGTACTGTCATTTATTATCAGACGTGTTAAAACTAATGACCTGTATCGTCATCATTGGCCTCCTTCAGTCGTAGAAAGACTAAGGTTTCATCTCAGAGCACACTTCCTCCTGTGGCTGTGGAGCCCTATTTTGGAGACACTTCCGTCAACAGATAGCACAGGTTAAGGTGGCTTTTGCTTCGGTGGTAGAGGAGCTGGCCGTTTTTCGGACTGTACGTTTTTCTTCCTGAGCTGAGACCTATGTACTTTCACTGTCCATAGCTTTCTTGGTCACTGTCTCTCCATCTGTTGCGGTCTAAAGCTATGTCTTCCCAATTGTCAGTATTGATGTTCACTGATTTGAGGTCACGTTTTATTACATCTATGTAATGGAAGTGGGGGCGACCAGTTTTTCTTGTGTCAGTAGTGTGTTAAAACTAATGACCTGTATATATAATTTATTAAGCAGGAGCATCAACAAATCATGAACAATAATTGTCTACAGAAAAACTTTATTCTTATCCAAACAATATACATTTACAATGTATTTAAGCAAGTTAATTTATATTTATACAAATCTATATGGCCTAAAGATTATAGCGTATTTTGATGTGTGAATACCAAGTTACATTATTACATGAAAATAGTGTACTCATTTTTAAAATATTCTGGGTAATAAAAATAAAAAACTAATGATACAATAAAATTGAAGCATTAGTCAAAAAAAGAAAAATTTCACTCAAGATCTATGTGAACTCTGCTTGAAAAAAATCATTTTGAAATTAATTTTTAAAAAAATTATGGTTCTTTAGTCAATGGAATGATAGCAGCAATTATTTAACGATTTCATGATTATCCATTCATTTCAATATACTTATAACTGAAAAATAATTCATAAGGTTTAGATAAAACCATATGAAATAATGATTATAATTTTTTTCTTAATTTGCTTAATTCAAATCTAATATAAACAAGATTTCCTCTGTCAAGAAACTTATGAGGGAACAACATGCATGTTCTTCTCAGTAAGTTTTGCAAAGGGAATTAAGAATATTTAATTGATGTTGCTTTTTTTTTGCCAACATTTTAAACTTTTGCACCAGGTTTTAGTTTTAAGGAGAATGCACCATATTTTATATGTTTACTTTTGTTAGATTCTTATTTTAATTTTAAAAAAGTAAAATTTCCCTTACCACTCATCCACTGCACTCCCTCTTGTTTTAATGGGGCTCAGATTAATAGTTTTCAAGTACAATATCAAACAGATTTAAGGAAATACTAAATCCAAACCTGTTGGCTGAATGACAGGATATACATAAATATGTATACAGCTTACAGTATAATATATATATCTTAAATTAAAATTGGTCCAAGACTTTTATTTTGCAACATGATGGGATTTTCCTTTCTGGTGGTGCTATGCAAGAGTCCAAGAATCTCATCTTTTCTCATAACAGGAAGTTATCTAGTTATAAAAATAAATAAAAGGATTAAAAAAAAAAATAAAAAATATGTGTGACATATGTGTTGACCATGCTAAACGTATATATGTTATTAAGTATAGTTATATAATTTTGCCATTCTAAAAATAGTCTGTACCTAAAAAGAGCTACTGCGTTAATGTGTAGACATGGCCCTGACCTTAATAGTTATGAATTATTACTATAGGTGAAAGCAGATGTTCAGTTAATTTGATGCACATTGAACTAATCTAAAAGCAACTATAACATATATTATGATTTACATTTTCATGGAAAACTAGTTTTTCAAAAATACAAGTACTTCAGCTTATGAGAAAAGTACATAGGGAAAAATTGCAGTACCTTACCTTAAAGAGGTGCAACCAATCATTGACTTTTTAGGAATGCATGCCTTTTTCTTGCATTTCCAAACATAACTGTAATTATACAATTAGGCATATTGGTTAATTTCTTTTGAAAACATTAAAATTAAAAAATAATATTATTAAATTGAAAACGTTGTTGTATCAAACATACAAATTATCAGACAATTTTGCCTAATTTCATCTAACAGTTTATTGTAAAGGAATGGCCTGCACAACAGCCAAGGTATATTAGGCATTCATGAAAGATGAATGTGCTTAAGAGTGTTATAAATAAAAAAAAAAACTAGAGAAAAATGTTAAATTCCATCCCAGATATTTGGATGTTGCTTGACCATGAAAATCACACAATTCATAAAATATCTATTAGATAACTAAAATAAAAATTGTATAGTAGTACTTACATTAAATATCGAATGGATGCCCAGAGAGTAGAAATAGTATAAGTATGATCCTTGAGCCATTCTGGTACATCATCAGAACTGGTTGCCATGGTTCTACTTGTTAATAACTGAAACATTACAAACATTTTTTTTTATTTATAATTTATCACAGACTAGAATAGAAATGTTGCCAGGAAAAATACCAATGGTTAGAATACACCTGATGCTACTTTTGTAGCCTTATTACTGGTTAAAATGCACCAAAACTTCATTAATTAAATCTGATAAGAAACATATATGTATCACACAAGTCCAAGTTTATCAGAGTGTCATAGCAAATAATTAACTAGATATGTGAGTTTTATATTAAAGTACTGAATTTCAGGGAATAGATCCAACTTGACACCACATCATTTATTATTTCATGAACTCATGGGTCTGGGTATGGCATGGAATGGAAACTATTATTTAATATATATGGGGTGTAGGCAAGGCATGGATTATAAATTGTCTTGTATAGATTAGATTGGGTAAAACTGCCAATCGAAGGTAACTTTTACTGATAGATCTGGATCAATTATAAATTTATGGGACCTAGGCCTGCATAAATTTTATCTTTTATTTATATATTTTATGTACATATATAACTAGTCTAGAATCTATAATTATATCTTAATAATAATTTTTGTAGATGTCATATAATATCTAACATATTAAGTATAGATCAGTAGATTTAGAATTTTAGCTAGTGGAATATTTTTATATTCCTAATCTGAACTGGATCTATATATCTAGAATTTAGATCAGTAGATTTAGCATTTTAGGTAGTAAAAACTTGTATATTCTAAATCTAAACTGGATCTAGATCTAATTATTCTAGAAGCTTAGATCTAGAAGACTAGTTGTCAAGATTTGACTACACTATGGCTAATGCACTAGCTTAGTAGGCCTACTAGATAGATCAAGAGACAGAGTACTAATAGACTCGTTGGGCCTCTCAAATCAGCTACAGACTTTAGAGACAATTTAGGAAGGTGAATATCGATCCAATTCAAAGATCTACAATCTACATGTTAGAGTCTAGCTAGAGATGCTAGATCTAGTCTAGAAGGCTTATCAATTAAAAATAAAATCAATCATTTCTAAAGTTTGTAAAATTATATGTAGATCTAGATCTAATCTCTATCTATTTATAATATAATAAAAATCTATGTCTACTTTTTAAATATTTAAAATGATATGGCTGATGATATTAATTATTTTAATTGAGACATTGACATACTGTCACATACAAAGTAACAAAATAATTAGATCTTATACTATATAAACTCATAGACTCATACCATATTATTGTATTAAACCTTCGAGTTTACGTTCCATTATCTTGACTTGATTATATTGACTAAATAAAGGGCACTATGATTATAGATGTAGATTATTATCTATGATGATGATGTTTATCAACTGGTAGATCTATAAGTAGTATCGTCACTTTAAGTATAATCAGTATAACCACTGCATTCGTTTCATTCACTGTCTGTATCAATAATCGTGTGAATGTGATGTGAAAGTGAAGTCTAGATTTAGATAGAATTGATAGATCTACTATTAAAAAGTATTAACTATACTAACTATAGTGTCTATACTATAGTATAGCCAGTATGACTCGTATGAGTATACTCATAAACTGTAAAAGTGTATAAGTATAGCTATATTAGTATATATAGATGTATATCTACTAGACAGACTAGATGATCGATAGATCTAGACTAGATCTATAAATATTCATATTGACAATTATTGATCTCATGTATGGTCTAGATCTAGATAAAATAGAGTGGATCTCATGACTGTCTATATTAGATCTATTGATTTTTTTTTAAAACGTTAAATAAATCTAGACCTTAGTCTTTAACTTTAGTCTAGGTGTTGTAGATCTAGATCTATATTATTCTAGATATTATACAAGAGATCTAGATCTATTTTTAAGTTCGGTTTTTAAAAAATTCGCATTCGAAATTTTAAATACCCAGATTTAAGTATTTATATACCCATATTGGTAGGTCCGAGTTAATCATTTATTAGATCTATTAAAGCATGTCTATATAAAAGATTATTATTTTAAAAATATATTATTATATAAAAGATATAGTTAAGAATATTTACTTTAAAAAATTAAACAAATGAATTTTTCACTTTTGCCAATTAACACTCTGGCTAGCAAAAAGGATGACTGCTCAATACTGCGAAAAGACGATAACAGCATGAGTTGGTTTGGAATGGACCTCATTCACCAATCGTAAACAAACACCCCTCAAGTCACGTGACAACCATCAGTTTAATCTAGACACCAACATGGAATCTATTGTTAGAAAACCACTCTTGCTTGTAAATTTTACTTTTGTTAACTTGTTAGAATATTGCGATGTTATAAATGCAGCATATGCATGTGAAAATGATTACAGACACGTAATTTAATTACAATGTTACTGGAGTGATTAGCTACAATGGAAAGGTAAGCTCTTTTTAAATTACCATAGATTTCATAGAATCTATGACTAGTCTAGATAACTAGATCTATACAGTATAGCTATAGATCTATGATCTGTCTAGATTAGTCAATCTACTTACTTAAAGTTAAAGACTAGATCTAGAGTCTAGTACTTATTGACTTATTTAACTGATTAGTTAGGCCTAACTACTAGGTCTAGATCTAGAATAGAATACCAGGCACTATTATGACTAGATTCTAGATCTAGTCAAATCTAGTGACTTCTAGTCTAGAGTCTAGATCTACTAGACTTTTAGATCTAGACTCTAGACTAGTCTAGATAGAAATTCTAGAATTTAGTAACTATCTAGATCTACTTAGCTCTATCTAATTTAGATTTTTTTTTAGATAGACTAGCTTCTAGATCTAATATAAATATACATCTAGATCTTGCTGTAGACTCTCGTACTCTAGACTGACTTAGACTCACAAGATTAACTTAAGTTGATAGATCAAACTTAGAACATCTAGATTTAGATTCTAGATCTAAACTAGTAAAAAAAAAACAAACAACAACTAGATCTCTAATAGTCTCTAAATCTATAATATTATAATTTTAATCTAGACCTAGATCTGGTCCTGTGAATTGATCTTTGAAAATTTAGAAATGTTGAAAATGTATGATTATAGATCTACTAATTTATTAATTATGTAATAGATCTACATTATAAATAATAACATATATATTATAAATATAGCTAGTAATATAGTCTCTAGATCTACCTGGATCTAGATTACTTTGAGATATATATAGAATTAGAGGCCTATGCTATGTAATTCTTTATTGTAGTTAAGACCTTCTTTACTAGATCTAGCTATATATAGATCTATACTTATAGTCCTAGTCTAGATTGTCTAGAGCAGTGTTTCCCAAACCTTTTCCTTCAAAACGGAACACTTCGCACACTATGAGTATTTAGCGGAAAACTTTTCTTATTTTTTTTAAAAGATTTATTCACATGGTAGCCTACTAATTAATTATTCCAGTAGTTCATGGAACACTTATTCAGGCGTAAGGTTCTGCGGAACACATTTTGAGAAACACTTGTCTAAAGTGATTCTAGAGATTATTTCTGGAATAAGGCTAGTTCTAGAATTCAAGATATATATATATAGCATTTACTTATCACCTAGAATAGAGTGACAAGATTTATAATCTAATTAACACAATTTAAGTCATGAACATTGTAGGATCCAATATAATTCTAAACTGATAAATCTAGATGTCTACTACATTTTATCTACATTATAGATTTAGTTTAAATTAGAAATCATATATTCAGAGGCAGTGCAAGAGGTATGCGAAGTGGGCATAATCTACAACCTGTGCGTGGGGGGTTTATAAAATTAGTCTATGCACACCTATTAATTTTAAAACATTTAATGCATTAATATATGTATTTATTAATTAAAAAAAAAAAATTTATTCTTTCAGGTCATTGAAGGAGAGTGTCAGTGTGCAGGGGGTTGCAAGCCCGCCTGTTGTAAACATCTTTTTGGTCTTCTGTCTGCTCTAGAAGACTATAGCAAAAAAGAAATGTATGCAGCACCAACAGACAAAATTCAGACATAGCATCAACCTGCACCCAAAGCCTCAGAGAATGAAGGATAGTTTTAGCTGTGATAAGACTGGTCTACAAAATTTTGATACCAGTGTTTCAATGTCTGCTTTGGCTGCCTTACCTCAGAACACTCCTATATTTTCAGTTCTACAAGCCGATCCTAAAAGATTAACCTCGGACATTGTCTTCTATGACAGAACTATACCATTACCATCTATATTTTTTTAGCTTTGTGATGTTTGCGATTCATTTTGTAGTTCATTTAAATAGATATGATACATTGTCATAGCAAAATAAAGTCTTTGTTTCTTTATAAGTGTATTATTTTATTGAATGATGTGAAAAGTATATTGTACACAAGGAAGCTGATATTATTACTAAAAATATATACATATATACAAATTTTAAACATGAAATAAACAAGCTTATATTAATAAAATGTGCACACCAATTATTTCAAGTTGCCAGAGAAAAATTGATAAGTCATAATAAACCAAAGTAACAACATTGTAAGAGGAAAACTATATAAATAAGGAAATAATATTTAATATTTTTGGGCACTGATCTGTAGAAGTACATAATAAAAAAAGTTTATATTAATAAATATTAATAAAATATATACACACCAATTTTAAATTTAAATGTTGCTAAAATTCATAAGTCATAACAATAATTTGTCTTCTAAACAGCTACTTAAACAAAGAAAGTTATCTCCTTTTAGTTTCAAAGAGTCATAACACAATTTCAACTGAGCAACTTCTGCCTGGTTCCAAAGTA
This sequence comes from Biomphalaria glabrata, assembly GCF_947242115.1. NCBI lineage: Eukaryota > Metazoa > Mollusca > Gastropoda > Planorbidae > Biomphalaria > Biomphalaria glabrata. Next base: position 10,157,557 of record NC_074722.1, read on the forward strand.
TTTACCCTCTTTAGAAGATCTGTAATAAAATCTTCATTAGTTTGTACAGTGACATCTCTAGTCTTCTCCTCAATGGTGGTGTCCTGGGGTAAAAGAGGTTGTCTAAAAGGAAACAAAATATATTTACGTGTACAGTCAAACATGATCATCATAAAAATATTTACAATTAAGATAAAAAAAATGTAAAACATAATTACCGGTACTTAGATATTTCAAAACATTTACCTAAATTCATATTTGGTCTTTTCTCGGCTTGGTGTACTTTTGGAAAAAGAAAACTTGGTCGGCACAGCACCAGGCTTTAGAAGTCTGCGATCTAAATGGAATATATAATAATATAATGTATATTAGTTATAAAACAAAATTATTTTTTTTTTCAAAATAATCTACATGAAAGTTACTAGACCTATAGATCTATATACCATCTGAAAATAAGCCATATAAACCTAATAATACATATGAATAGGGAGGCCTACTGATTAAATATTAACATTAGATCCACTATTTTTTTCCTACTTGTAGGAATCTAAGTTGATATTTAATATACTACTACCGTACTAGATTGTAACTAGATCAGAATTTAGCAAATATTAATAGCAATAATAATAGGCTGTTTAGTATTATTTAAAGTCGAATCAACGCTAATAGAATTCTATAGTCTATATCTTATTCTATAGATTGACTAGATCCATCTAGTTACTAGTAGATCTACTTCTACTAATTTCTAGTCTAGTCACTAATGACACTAGTCTAATCTAGAAATATGAAATATTCTATCTAGACTAGTTGTTTTATTATTTACATGCTCTTTAAATTTAATTTATAAACTTTGAATAATAATCAGATTTAAAAATCTAGGTCTAGATCTAATTCTGATTGTAAATTTAATAGAATTAGAATATAAAAAATATAGATCTAGGTCTAGAAAGTCTAGAGTTCTAGACTCTAGTCTAGAATAGTAGAATAGGTCTACAGATTCAGATTATAGTTTTATACAGTAGGCTATAGATTTGAGTAGATCTAGAATAAACTAGAATAATCTAGATTACTAGATCTAATTAATATTTTAAACTATTTTGTCTAGATCTAGATTCTCTAGACTTATATAGATCTAGTCAATCTAGATTCTTATCATGTAGAATTTAGAAATGTAGATCTAGGCCATTTTTTTCTATGCCTACTTGTCAAAGACTTAAATATCATCGTATCACTACTACTAGTAGTAGTACTACTATTATATTAGTATAATACTTCTAGATCTAGAATATAAATATAGATTAGATCTAGATTCTATAGATTATAGATCTATCTACTTACTTGTAAAAGGCTGGTAAATAAAACAGTCCTCCTCAAAATGCTCTGAACATATTACAGAGTGTACACTTGCAGTGAAGTTTTTTCGTTTCAGTTTGACAACCCATTCATTCTTTACATAGCTTTGGATTGTTCACAGGAAAACGGTGAAAACCTTTTTTTTTTTTTTTTTTCCCATTCTTTTTTATGTTCATAATTATTAGTCAAATGCAACGCATTGCTTCCCCATCTTTCCAGTACTAATCTATACTATTCTATACACACAAGTGAATAGTTGATGGTTGTCACGTGACCGTACGTTTCGGTGAATGAGGTCCATTGTATTTTGTAAGACTAATTTTCAAAACATATCCTTCATGAGAGAGAACGAAAAAAGGTTTTCGAAAAAAAAAAAAGCTGGCTGGACTACGCAAATAATGGACCAGCCTCTCTCTCTCTTGATATCTTGTTAAGAACATTGGTGACCGGGAAAAGTGGATGGTTTGGTTGCGCGGGACAGATGATAAAAATGACATGTACATAAAAAAAATTCCAGATTTTGTGTAAAATACCCAAATGAGGAAGTACTGGAAACACCTATTTTAACGAAGTGGCCTTAAAAAAAAATCTTTTGTGACGATCCATTATTCAGGGAAATTGTATCTATTTTATCAGATAGTCAGAAAATGGCTAAAGTTTTTACAGATCTAATAAAATATAGTGTGGGGAAGTTTTACTCTCAATGAAGGTCAATCCAAGTGGCTCTCGGAGTAAATTTCTTCTTTGGCATCCTCATCGATTTTTCAAATTGGTATGGTGCGCGAAAAAAGATGCGCGACGGCACTCTGATCATAAAATCTCGAAGCTGGTGTTCCATTAGTATAGTTCCATGGTTAGAGACACTTCAGAACAAAAGAATAAAAAATAAATTACTATAATACATAAAATTACTAATTACTGTTCTAAAATTTACAAACAGAAAAACAAAACCCACTAAAATACCCAGAAAGAGACAAAGGTAGAGCCACATTTCTTCTTCAATATGCTAAGACAAATTCATATAAGTGCCCCTTCTTCCCAAAAGCTATTAGAGAATGTAAAATGTTTTGTTTCATGTTTTACTTATTTCGAATGTTCCTTCAGAGTTGAAGATAATTACTTCCTAGTCGAAACCTCCCGCAGGACGACGGGGGATGGGAGCGGGTTTGAACCCGGGACCATCGATAAGTCCGAACGACAGTCCAGCGCGCAAACCGCACGACCAGGCAGCCATCCTATTAATGGAATGGAATGGGTTGCCTGAGCCAGGAAAACCAACGACTTGGCGGAGTTTAAGTCACTGATTAACATGCATGACTAGATTGACACATGAAATGCGTTGGACGTAATTATCTTCTTGTTTGAAGTAACGTCTGTAAAATATAAGAGAAGATAAGATCGTAATAAGATGTTACATAAACATTGTGTGTGTGTGTCCACAGAGCAAGCGGAAGATCCCCTTCATCTACTTGAACACGTACGACACAGTCGTCTCCTTTCTCGTCATCTGCGCCATCATTTGGTTCATTCGACAAGTGCATCACTAACTCCACGCTGATTGGTGCCTCCGACCTTCACACTTCAATGCAGAATCTGACCAGACTTTAGATGCCTTGCCAACTCTGAACAGATTAACTCAAGTGATTCATCGTTGTTTTTTTTAAAGCACTAAACTCAGGGAAGAAAACAATGTAGATAAAGTCAAGAGAGAAACTGCTCCAGTAGAACATCAAGTGACGAAATGTTATAAATTAGTCAATGATATACCCGGATCTTTGGACACGAACTTCGTGTCAGGTCCTAAAGTATTTAAACAAAAAGTATAACCCAATAAAATATTGAAACAAACAATTTTTTTGTTTACAATAAACATTGTACATTTATTGTATGTAGTATAGTCAGTGCCAGATTTTAGTATGTGAAGGCCCTGGGCCGGAATTTCGGGGAGGCCCATTTTCTCTTCAAGCTTCAACATAAATGCACTTACTATTACTAAATCTAAAAGTATGTATTTGTGAAGTTTCTTATGTTCAATCTGCATATTTTGTTTAAAATTTTGATCTCTTTTTAAATGTGGATGCCCCCCGAAAATCCTGGATTTAAATCTCGAAGACTGGTATTTTGAATTTCAAGATCTTTAGGGCGCCTCTGATTCCACCCAGATCTATAGAGTACCTGACATTAGTCGGCGAAAAGTAAAGGCGGTTGGTCGTTGTAGAAATTTTGCACAATTAGTCATTGTTGATGACTATTTTTTAGGGGTCCTCCTTTAAAGGTGATGCCATGGGCGGCCATTAAGTCTAACACTACACTTTTCTCGGCCCTGATTACAGTACATGTATAGTTGTGTTGTTTTTTTATCTTTCTATTTACTATACAGGTTACGCAAAGGTTTAACTACAAGGTGTATGAGTCATTTTGAAAGTTGCATTATGTTTTTTTAGTTTCTTTTGCCAAATACAAACTAAAGCAGTTTGGCAGCCATTAGATGGTCCGTGCACTGCTCGGTCAACCAAAGGACATTTTAAAATTCTCTCTTAGCGTCCAGCATTTTTCAAACCCTGGTCTTTGAGACATAAAACTCGACCTTTTACTGCATTCGACCAACCGGCCTGTTCTTTAAGAACTAACTGTATGTACGACATTCGATAACAATGGGTACTCTTCCATCTTTCCCTTTCTTTCACGTAGACGGCACACTATTGAGGTCAATAGTGACAGATTTAGTAGCAGAAAAAAACAGATTTATTTTAGGAAAAAAAAACAAAAAAAAAAACTAAAATTTCGTATAAAAGTGACTACTTGGGTTTTCCTTGGTATCCATTATTTTTAAAACAAAATTGTGGTGTGTGAGCTTGAGAAAATGTTTAAGTTGTTATAACATTTTATGAGCGTTATTAACACTTTAAAGGTGAATAAAAATAAATCAAATCAATTTATTTGATCATACAACAGGAAAAGGTTTATTGGTATTCAAAGACTAGGAATCAAGTTATGTTTACAAAGCAACACAGTGTTAAAACGTCATGTTTAAATTAAGTAATCTTATTGATTAGGCCCCCAAAAATGTCTGTTGCATGGCAATATTTGCTTACAATTTGTAGACATTTCTTTAAAACAATTTTTTACTTACTACACGAGTAAATGTAATTGTCCATATTAAGAAAAGAACGAAATTATAATAACGAAGTAACGTCTGTATTATATAAGATAAGAAGAAACAATAAGCGAATGGAGAACATTATGAGATTTATATGTTAAGTAAAAGAATGGAATACAAGATGCGTAGGACGTAATCGTCTTCTTTTTTTGAAGTAACGTCTGTATCATATAAGATAAGATAATGGAAAGTAGCAGCTTTAATCTTATGAACTATAGACGTTACTTGTTCAAAGAAGATGATTACGTCCAGCCGGTGTTTTAAACAAATCATAATTAAAAAATAAGAGAATACCAGTCATGGTTTAGTCATGGTTTAAATTCATCAGGTTCTAATGTATGAACGCTAGCCATTAGATTAAAGACAAATTGATAAAGATATTTAAATGATAAGCTCCTAATGTTATAAAATAACTGTAGAGGCGAAAGGGGGGGGGGGAGGTAGTTGGGATAGTCGTGCGCATGACCTCTAGACACAATTAAGACAAGCCAGCGTACGGCAGAAACCAAGCATGACCAGGCACGGCTTATCGAAAACGGACCAATGTGAACATTCGGCAAAGATTTGTTCAAAAGATGCTATATCAATACAAACTTTATTTGAAATTAATTTTAATGGCCAAGCAGTGATCAGAAGACATCATTGATAATCTATTTGACTATTACATTTGAAGTCCAACCTAATATCCGTGAAATCACCCAGTGGGACATTCAGCTCGATGCTTGTGGAGCACCATGTACTGTACAATGAAAGCTGAATTAAACACCACAAAGATATGGCTAACAAAAGAAATCATGACTTGCACTGATGGATATTGCTCCTCAAATAATCTCAAACTGCTGATAAGTGTGTTATAAAATATTTACACATCTACTTCCTTAATATACGAAAATATTTACATAGCAAAATACACAAGCAAAAATAAGTACATGGTGTGGAACTGTAAATAAATTAAATCTATTTATACTAACAAGCAACCATTCAAGGGACAGTACCATATTATACAATAATAACTTCAAATTTTCCCAATTAACTCCCCTTACACCTAACCCTAAACTAAAAATGTTATAAAATCGGTGATTCCCACATGCCATATCCAGCTCGTAACGGATTACGGCTATCCAGCCCATGACGCAGTGTTATCCAGCTGATGACGCAGTGTTATCCAGCTGATGACGCAGTGCTATCCAGCTCCGGAAACCTCTGTTCGCAGTACATAATGTTCCATTAAACTCGATTACTTTTTGCTTGATTTTCACACTTTTGGTGGACTTAGCGTAGGATGCTGTAGAGTTTCAAGTCAAAAGCCTTTTATTTTGTTCATATTCATTAGCAAAATATAAGTAACGATGACCCCCCCCCCATACACACACACACACCCCTGGTGTGCAATATATGCAGGTCTAAGCTGGCTTTGCTTAGTCATGTGAAGCACTGCACTCACCTATATCTGTAGTGCTCGTTCTAACCTCCTTGTCTATAGCCAGTAATCTCAAGAAATAGTTGGAAATGGTTCTGAAGTGTTGTTAGCTTAATCTGCGTGCATGGCACTGATTAACGGTTATTTGCGTCCAGGTTAAATTGATCATTTCAGTAGGGATTATGGGCGCGGCATGGCCTAAATAGTGACGATGTGTCGAAATACCAAATAACTTGTAACGTGGACTTGCACTATAACTGATGCTTCTACAATTACATTTAAAATGAATGTTACATTTGGCAATCTTTTTAAAAGGAGGCGAAGATTTAAAACGTTTCTGAACGTTTCTGTGTTGTTTTATTATACCCCTTACTTTCTCTCTCTCTCTCTCTCTTTCTCTCTCTCTCTTTCTTTCTCTCTCTCTCTCTCTCTCTTTCTCTCTCTCTCTCTCTAACACATAAATACACAAATACACACACTTTAATTACTTTGTGATTGCTCTTCCGTTTCCGTTCTTTAATTTACATTCAAGAAACCTTTTTTTTTTGTTATTTATTTGAAGAGAAAGTCCTCACAAACAATATTCGACACAAAATATAGCAGCAAACTGTCTCGCCCTCAGAATGAGATTGACAGCTATGTAATAAGGCGTGGCAAAATGCTAATGGCACTCTTACAAATGAAGATTAACTCCTCCCCCATTGCTTAAAACAATGACATGTTTCCTAAATCTGTCAAAGAGAATAAAGCCTGCGCTGACTGTAGGCCTATTTAAGATTTAGTGTTTTTGACTTGTACTTGGCATTGGTTTTCTTCCAAGACTTTAATAGCTGGCTGAAGTGTTGATAATAGAACGACTGTACAATGCGCATTTTAGCAAAGGCACACAAACTTTGGTGAAGTAGTTTCCTCTTTTTTACCAGAGGGTCTGATGGTGGAGGATGTCGTGGTGATCGTGGACGTCACATCCTGTATGGCGAGCTCCACGAGCTGCTTCAGGCTTTCTATGACGTTATAAAAATGGGTGGAGTCTACCTCCGTGTAAGGCAGGTCCCTGCTGTCGGCGTACCTCCTGGCCACACTGGACAGAACCGTTCTCTGGGCTGAAGTGCAGTTGGTGCCAACTAGGAGCTTGGCGCAACTAGAATTTGAGATGAACGTGTCCAGGTCTGATAGCCTGAAAAATAATGCACAAAGTGTATATTAAAGTGGATAATAAAGTGCATGGCTTTAATTAAAAAAAACAACATAATATGTATTTTAGAGCATAAACTAGCACTAAAAAAAAATTCAATCAATTCCTTCTTTATGAAGTTCATAGTTGTCTATAATTTCTAATTCTGCTAATTTCTTGTAATGCTTCCCTAGTGAAGGAGTCTTTCCAAAGGGCTTTACACAATTAATAGAAGAACTAGTGTGTAATTTACAGCATATCAAAAGATTTCTACCCAAAACGGTACGCAAAATGTTCGTGTACGTCTATTAAATTTTGCCCACTCCTTAACTGAATACAAAGAAACATTTGAGTCAATTACCGGGAATTCCCGCTGAAACCATGTTCAAAGTAAAAAGATGTAAACCAAAGTTAATTTTAAGATGATTTTACTTTTAAAAAGTATAGCGGTCAAACCAGAGTTTTGGCAGTGTGGCAAATTAGGTAGTTGAGGTTTTCCCCCAAAGATATATATAAACTGTCAATATTTTTAGGAGAGTCGTGAGACTATTTCGAAAAATCCGTCCACGCATGAAAAGTTTGCAAGGTTATAAGAACATAAGAAATACTTTTAAAGAAATAAAAAACAAAGCTTATAAGGACTAGACCAACTGGGACAATGGAAAAGGGGGGGGGGTAGGGATACCTTGGTGAATTTTACCGTAATATTTTTTCAAAACCATATCACAATAAGGAATTTAAGATTAATTGGCAGATACATTTTGTATTTCTGTTCCATCAAAGAGTGTTTACAGCTTGTCTGTCTGTCTAGCTGGGCTAGACACATTATATTTGCATTAGCGGCCTGTCTGTCTACATTCTTGCCAATCAATCAATCAATCAATCAATCAATCAATCTATCTATCTATCTATCTATCTATCTATCTATCTATCTATCTATCTATCTATCTATCTATCAGTCACTAAGCCAGTTTATCTATTTATCTATCTATCTATCTATCTATCTATCTATCTATCTATCTATCTATCTATCTATCTATCTAATCTAATCTAATCTAATCTAATCTAATCTAATCTAATATATATGTCTATCTATCTATCTATCTAATCTAATCTAATCTGTCTATCTATCTATCTGTCTATTTATCTGTCTGTCTGTCTATCTATCTATCATCTCATTCGTGTAGTAAATTTTCTTGCCAAAGCATCATTTCTCTATTAAATCTTCCCATCTAGTCACTAGTGTTTCCCTTGACACCCTGTCAAAGCAACTAAAATATACCAAAATACACTAACACATCTAGAATAGTCTCAAAAGCTTTGCACTTTTCGGTGTATTATTGTTCAATACAAAAAAAGCACCTTGAATTATGGGGTACATTAACGTGGAACAACGAGAGAGAATGTTCAACGAACCACGACTTGAGGGGGGAGGGGGAATGTTGTAACCCTGAAGTAAACAGTACCTTGACCTGGAAAAGTCTTATCAGTTCCCTAATGGAGTCCACAAACTATAGGGTATTGTCGTCCAATAACTGTTTCGCATGAAGGTCTAAGGCTAAGATCCGGAAATTTCTTTTTGTCACAAGAATATTTCTTTTAATTGTGGGGAGGTGACCTTTTGACATATACGTGCAGAAACCAAAATTCCCGATAGAATGGCGGAGTTTGGGAAATATAGTTAAGTCTTTATTTGTCAGTACAAAACAAAAATTAAATGATTCGGTTGTTATTGCTTTGAAATATTTAAATTTGATCCATAACTATGGTTTACACCTAGCTAAGCTAGACGGAAAGATTTACAATAGCTGAGATAGACACATTAGGTTTATACAAGCTGGGCTAGACACAGCAGATTTACTAAGGCTGGGCTAGACACAGTAGATTTACTAAAGCTGGGCTAGACACATTAGGTTTACGCAAGCTGGGCTAGACACATTAGATTTACAATAGCTGGGCCAGACACATTAGATTTTCTGAAGCTGGGCTAGACACAGTAAATATACAATAGCTGTGTCAGACCATGGTCAGACTAATTAGATTAACAAAAGTTGGGCTACACTTTAAATAAGGCCTACAGTAAGGCCACACTTAAAATTCGTTGCATAGATGGCTACATTTTAAATAAGGTCATAGCTGAGCCATACTTCAAATTAAGCCCGTAGCTGGCTAGACTTTGTAAATTAGGTTCATAAGCAGGCAAGACTTTATAAACTAGGCTAATAGCTGAGGAAGACCGTAGAAATTAGGCTTGCAGTTGGCATAGACTACTTCTAGTTCAAAAAAAAAATTAGCTTCTCCACTAAAAAATTAGCTAAATATGTAGAACATCTATTATTGGGCACTATTTATGCCAAAAATTTTTTAATCATCGACTGAAAACAGAATACAGATCTACTAGATTTTTTGAAATAGAGTAGCTATGACCTACGTGTTGACATCATGCATGTGAATACAGCGTGTATTAATAAATCACAAATCTTTCAAATGGTTGCGCACTTTGATAAGTTTTGTACTTTTAGACACAATTAAAATGTCGGAATACTGGTTCAAGTCGTGATATACAACTAGAGTGTTACTAGAGTGTTACTAGAGTAAGGTGTTGCTTCTTTTCGACATCTCGAAATAAAAACATTGTTCCTTTCATAGTGTGTGCTACAAAAGAGCTTACAACATAGGCCTCACGAATAGAGTTTGTTTATGCATCTAATCAAATGACATTAAAGCAGTCTATTTTAAACTCCTCTTTGTTATGAGTTTTTTAGATTGTCGAGTGGGAAAATAGAAGAAAAAAAAATTCGCCTGATTTACATCGCTTATATTGGTTTTGATCTTTTTTTTTTTTAAATGGCAATGCAGGTGCATTGTGAATAGATTGTACCTTTTTTTTTTTCGTAAAAGTACTCCATTATCTTTTCGTTATAGACAAAGTTCATACTTGACATGTAATTTTAAACGTGGACTGAAATGTTTCTTGTTACTAGATCATATTGCTATTTATAGATAAGATAAGATAAGTTCATGTTCGTCTTGAATAGTTCGCTAAGCCATTTAATTGACATTGAAGAGAGCACCTGACAGCAGGCGGCTTCCGAACAAGACAGCTGGAGATTTCTTACAAGGACTTGGGATACACATGTCAGACCATAATAAAATACACTGGCGAGGACAGACGTAGACGGCGAAAAGATCAACGGATATGTCTGTGTTGGGTGTGGCAAAGTATGTAGGTCGTAGCTGGGACTGCGTAGCCACGTAAATACTGTACTCCTCAATTATTAATGTTTAGACTCGAAGATGAAGTCTGATTAAGCCACATAAAATAAGAGCGGTCTCGAGCCCAAAGTTTGGAAACACTCTCTAACACAGAAAGTGTGTCAAAGGTCGAAAATACGTTGAAACAAATTAAACAAAGTTTGTATAGAACAAAACAAAGTCCTCAACAAACCCAGAAAAGCTTTTCCCCTATATCGTATAGGCAAAGGCATTGATACCAATTATCAAACTGATTCCTTCTTCTTATAAATAATAGATCTTCTCCAAAATAAATATAGAGACCCTAGGCATTTTCCCGTCTGGATTAGGCAACGCGTTTCATTCTCCTAACAGCACTTGGAAGAATTATAAATGTGTTTCAGATTATCAAATAAGAAACATGCTTTTATGTTTGTGTCTTTCTGAGCATTTTACCCCCGGCGGACAACGGTTTTGTTTGCATCTGGTATGGCTAAATGTGTAGGTCGCAGCTGGGTTGGCGTATTCATGTGGAACTCTGCACTCTTCCTTATTATATTATTATATATTATATATTATTATTTGTAAGTTATATTTCAGTGTTGTATGTATTAAAGCTACTTTACATGTTAGTTTTTTAATATGTAATCTAAAAAACACAGTTTAGCTGGTACAATAATTTTTTTCCCCCATAAAATAAAATAACTAAAACTCATTATTTATACAAACAAATAAAATGTCATCTTGCTTAATGATATAAACACGCTTGGAAACTTAGATAGACTCCAAGTATTGTAATCAATGTCTAGATGAGAAGATCTTCAAACATGTCACGAATCCTCGGAATGTTTAAATATGGCCTTAAGATTTTTACTTCTTTGTTTAATGTTAAGCAGAGCGTGACGGCACGTGTCTCCCTCTCTCTCTCTCTCTCTCTCTCTCTCTCTCTCTCTCTCTCTTTTAATTTAAAAAGAAAAGATCAATATGGCGCTATATTTGTGTCCAGGAACCTTCCCAGTAGTACCCAGTTCCTCCCGCCACCCTAGCAATACTACGTACATAGGCCTAGTCATGTGACTGTTAGTGCAGCTGGCATTACGTCATACTAGAGTTCAAGCAATGAGCCTCGTTTCAAAGCTAGGGCCTAAATATAGGCCTAAACTATCTTCTTCGAATTCTGTGTTTATGTTTTATGCCTGAACTTATCTTCTTCTTATCTTATACGATACAGACGTTACTTCAAAAAAGAAGACGATTACGTCCTACGCGTCATGCATTTAGTCATGCATATTAACCAAGGACCTAAACTCCGCCAAGTCACTGGTCTCATAAGCTTGCGCGGTGAATGATTGGGTGTTTGTTCGATTGAGACAGTGTTTCCCAAACTTTTAACTAAAGTGCATAATTGTGCATAAGTGCATAATGTTTAGTACGCTGAGTACCCCTCGCCTTGCGTCTATGAGAAGAGTGAACACAATAAATGGATATTTTTTAAAACAAATCCGCTTAGTTAATGAGTTGCAACGCGTACCCCTCTCCAAAGACTTCCCGCGCTTTGGGAAACACTGGTTTGAGAGAAACAACTCAAGGAAATATTAAGAAGCTATAACAGAAATAGAGCGATCAGGCAGGGGTGTAGTGAGCAAAAAGTGCGCCCGTGTCAAAAACAAAATTATTAGCGCCCCCCCCCCCACCATTTTCCATGAACATCACATAGAAATATAGGCTTTAAAATAAAAAAAAAGTATTTAACAATAATATAATACAAATAACCTAAGAATGTATTACCTAACTAAAATATCTATAATACTTTTTTTTTCGGTGCCGCCCTGCTCGGGGCGTCGTGCCCCACCCCCCACTACGGGTCATGTTTGTTGGAGATTTTCAAGCTTAACTAAAGAATTTCTAGAGCGCTAAATTGAACTTCATTGGTGTCAAGTAAAGAGAAAAAAAAGAATTGAGTTCTAATTGTAACACTATCTCAATGAGTGGCAGCTGATCTTCGTACCAAATCTTCTTTAATACCTCTAGTGAGTTGCTTATTTGTTTTTAAAACAGTAGTAAGTCTTATATGCTTGTGAGTCTTGGACGCTGACTGCAAACCTAGAGAGGAGGATCCTAGCCACGGAAATGAGATGCTACAAAAGGATCCTAGACATCACATTTAAAGACCGCAACACAAACCAAGAGATTAGAGGCAGGGTTACTGCAGCGACCGGACACCATGATGACCTGCTAACTATAGTAAAAAAAAAAAAAAGCGCAAGCTAAAAATCTATGCCTATATTACAAGGTCTTCGGGGCTCACAAAGACCTTCCTTCAGGGAACAGTACCAAGAAGAAGAAGAGGCAGACGAGAAAGCGATGGGAAGACGTCATAAAAGACTGCCATTGAAAGAGGTTCTAACTAAGGCGAAAGACAGAGAGGAATGTAGAAAGACGGTCGACAAATCTTGCATGGTGCCCCAACGGTCCAACAGACTAGGGGATAGGTAAAGGTAACGTCGTAGTGGGAAAGTCTAAGGAGTCGTCCTTGTTGGAGTTATTTCCTCACAAACTGAAGAGTTTAGACAATTTGATCCTGCAGTGCTACAAAGTGCAAAACAAAATGATCATGTACATTCTAAGCAAGAAAAACATTAAAATACTTTTTTTAAAGACAATACCTCCTTTATACAACTAGTCTTTACAGGTGTGATGGTAGACATTGCGAGAACTAGTCTTTACAGGTGTGATGGTAGACATTGCGAGAACTAGTCTTTACAGGTGTGATGGTAGACATTGCGAGAACTAGTCTTTACAGGTGTGATGGTAGACATTGCGAGAACTAGTCTTTACAGGTGTAAATTCGTGTCATGCAGCTCAATATACACCTACACGTTTTCTTGATTTAAATTTTTTAGTATTGATACTTTGCTCTAGATTCACCACTTTTACGTAAAATGCTAAACCATACTTTTAGACCAGATATGAACAATTTTTAATAGAACAATCCGGCCTTATTAATTATTAAATCATCTCTTGCACACATCGGTCTGGAGCTTCTCTAGGAGGTCCTAAAAATGTTTCTTATCATAATGAACAATCTCCCAATAATGTTGAGCATGTGAAACAGTAGGACTTCTTCAAATAGAACACCGCCCGACAACGCGGGTGTCTGCAACAGGTGCGGCAAATATTTCAGTTCACGACTGGTTCTACTTAGTCTATCCTGATGTTTGAAGACAATGCTTTTATATCTTAACTTAAAGGACGACTAGATCCTGGATCAAACATATATTTTTTTTCTCTATGTGAGAAGACAACGAATGGAAAGAATCCAATGCCCTATGCAGGGCCGGTCTTAGGCCACTGCAACCTATGCGGTCGCAGTGGGCCCCGCGCTTTCATAGGCCCCGCGCTAATTTTATGTGTAATTATTAATTGCATAATATATACGAAACATTCCTGGAAATAACCTGCACTTATTAAAATTTCCTGAAAACTCATAAAAATCTCATGAAAAATAGACAAAATTACCATTTGTGTGTGTCATTCATAATGGGAAACGCCATTCCTACGCGCGATAAAAAAAAAGACATTGTCAGCTTTCATGTAATAAAATGTAATAACAGGACAAATTTTGCTCTTAACTGGATGTTCCAATACGTATTTACTTCTATTGTTACTGGCATATAAATATGCCATAGGTTGCAAAATTGGTAAAGTAAAGTTAACTTGATCGCAATTTTGTACTTAGTAAAGAATGAATAAAATGCAAAGCCGAATTTATTTTCTAATACAAAATCTTAATTTTCACTTATTATCCTTATTCCCACCCAGACTAGGCCCCGCGCAATTAGTTTCGCATAGGGCCCCGCAATCGCTAGGACCGGCCCTGGCCCTATGGAAATATTTTAAAACCACGCACCAATATTGACAATCTAGTGAATATAAAGCACTCTAATGCCAATCCGAAGATTGTGTTCTAGAGTGTCAGGGCGCAGACACTGTGATTTTTATTAGCGATTTGATGCCTGGTCTGACGTTCAGAATTAAACAAAAATGAAAGGGATTCGGTCTTTTTGAGTTGTCATCTCAAGACCCTTTGAAAACCTGAAACAGGTCTCGCCATGTCTCGTAAGAGTACACGACACACAGTCTTCCGACACTTTGTAAAATACTGATATGCCAATACAAATTTTATCTAGCCAATTAAAAGGGACCAAACGGAGATGTAAATTAAATCTAATTGATGAACTTTAAACCTTGGAATTGACTTTTAAAATCATAATCTTTCTACAGTTCAAAGGTTGATTAATTTTGTTCAGCCTCAACGTCATGTGACTTGAGTGCATTCCAGGGGCATGAAATGAACAGTTATTTATAGAGTCCCTTTTCAATTTGAACAGTAGGTCTATGTAGGACACTTCTACCAGGGTATTAAGCAGGCAGGTGTGTCATGCATAATTAAACATAAGCATCCAAAGGTCTTTTTTTTCATTGACATACTAAACGAAAAGTGTATATAGCTATGCACCAAAAAAAAATTGGTTACTATTTTTGGCAAGTATATTTGTGATATGATTAGTTGTATATAAAGTGTACCATTGGTTGTAAATAAAGTGTACCATTAGTTGTATATAAAGTGTACCATTAGTTGTATATAAAGTGTACCATTAGTTGTATATAAAGTGTACCATTAGTTGAATATAAAGTGTAGTATAAAACCCTAATGTGAGAGGATGGACTAATCAAATGGCTTCATTTTGTTGTACGGGTTAGAGCCGCTAGATCGCCCATGGTTTTAATCATAAATGCTTTTAAAACATTCCCCCCCCCCCTTTTTTCCCTCACATTTCGTATGTTTGTTTCAATTGTCTTTTGGTGATTTGTGTGCTCTAGGACACCGGGGGGGGGGGGGGGCGGGGGGGTCATGGTTGCTCAGTGGTAAAGCGCTAGGCTTCAGAACCGATAGATGTCAAGTTCGAATCTCGGTGGGATTTTGAATTGCTATTGTATTTAAAAAACAACAGATGACCTTTACATTATGTTTGTTTGTTTGTTTGTTTGTATTGGTATTAGAGAAACCGATCTACTTACTTTTGTACCCAAGTCCAAACCTTCCTCGGACGGCAGGGGGTGGCAGCGGGCAGGGTTCGAATCCAGGGCCACAGAGACGAAAGTCCAGAGCGCCTGACAGCCACTCTGTTGTTTTAGTCACGTGACCAGTCAAATATATTTTAAGGTTGAAAGAGTATATGAGAATACGTTACCTATCTGCCACGAGTGCAGTCTTTCTTTATCAGCAACAGCTGCCAACTAACAGCAAATAGTACAATGGGAGATTTTTAATGGTCCACGAAAGGGGAAAAGCAGCTACTGGTTTTGTGTGGTTTGTCTATCCGTTCGTCCGTCTGTTGTTTTGTTGTTGTTTTTTTTCGGGAAAGGAGGGGAAGTAAATTTGATATATCGTTATCTTTTAATTAAAACAATGACATAAGTTTAAAAAAAAAAGATCTTTGTCCTTTCACACTGAGCCTTCTATTAATAGATCTATTGGCGAGGCAAGGGGAAGCACTGATAAGAAATGTTTAAGTTATTTAGCTTGCCTTGTACAACATATCAGAATTGATATACATCGAACGCCCGAGGCTATTATATATGAATGTATAATATATTCAGTGAAGAACATCGTTTCTCATACCGGGGAGGCGCCCGCAATCCAAGGGAGCATTAACTGCTCACAGTGCGGGGAGGGGGGGGGGGAGAGGCGCGCGGTATTTTTTTTTCCAATCCAAGAGCAAAAAAAAAGGCCTTTGTTATACTTGTGTTGTATTTATAATAAGATATTGACGTATTGATCAAGTCAAAACAACGAGAGAGGAGTCTGCAACAAGATCGATACAAAACATTTCTTTGGAACAGTACATTTCAATACGTCTTTGCCAATCCGATTCTACCCGACTTTCTTACGCCATATCTTTTTTTGGTGTTGAATGTCACACCATCATGCTGTTGACGACTTTTGCGTGAACAAAAACAGACCCGCTAAGGCCACTACCATACGTCTTGTTGAATACAATGATGATTTATGACTATCAAACCCATTACAAACATTTTTATTTTACTGATGTCTCTTACACATTAGTTATAGACTATTCGACCTCCGACCTCCTTCTTACAATCCTAATAAAATGTAGTTTGAACCGCGCTCTTCTAATATAGGAGAAATAGAGCCTTCTTGACGTTAAGAGAATAAAAACGCTTGAGGTACACTTAACACACACATTAACTAAACACACAAGTTAACTAAACACACAAGTTAACTAAACACACTATTTAACTAAGCACACAAATTAGTTAACACACAATATCTACAAAGTCATTGATTTCCCATGATTCAGCCAAATCATTCATGCTAAATAAGAAAATAATAAAGAAAAATAATAAAGAAACAAGTAAATGTCACGCTAACCCATACTAGGTATCTTACAGTCGCTACTTATATCAAAATAGTCTAAGAGGTAACTTATGCTCAGATGGTTTACAGGCTTTACTTATCCTGAATATCTTATAGTCACTATTTATCCTGAATATCTTATAGTCACTATTTATCCTGAATATCTTATAGTCACTATTTATCCTGAATATCTTATAGGCTCGCAAAGACCTTTCTTCAGGGAACAGTGCCAGGAAAAAGAAGAAGAGGCAGACAGAAAAAGCGATGGGAGGACAACATTAAAGAATGGACAGGCCTGCCATTGAGAGAGGTTCTGATCAAGGCAAAAAAAAGGGAGGAATGGAGAAAGACGGTCGACAAATCTTGCCTGGTGCCCCAACGGTCCAACAGACTAAGGGATAGGTAAAGGTAAAGGTAAAATCTTATAGTCACTATTTATCATGAATATCTTATAGTCACTATTTATCCTGAATATCTTATAGTCACTATTTATCATGAATATCTTATAGTCACTATTTATCCTGAATTTCTTACAGTCACGAATGGGATATTATTTTTGTGTAGTGACCATGACCAAAGTTAAAGCTCTCTAGCACTCACTCCTACTGCTGGACTATTGCTACTGTAATTGTACGCTTCCTGAACCGCCACAATGAAATGTATGTCCTTTATGTGAAACAAAAGAAAAACTTTGGGCCTTTTAGTTGTTAGTGCATATACTGCTAAACTAACATTGAGCAATAGTGAATGCGTGTCTTAGTAAAACGAAACGTTTGTGTGTGTGTGTGTATGTATGTGTGTGTGTGTGTGTGATTATCCAAGCTTTGTTTATATTTTTACGTAAATCTAACATATATAATGATAGATTACGTCTAGATTCTAAATTTAGAAGTAGATCTAGAGTAGATCTTTAGAAGTAGATCTATGTTTAGGCTAGATCTTAATTTTTTCATGCAAAAAAAAACCGTACCAATGAATAATTTGTATCTTAGACAATGCCCGCTGGCCTAGTTGGTGGTATCGTTCAATCAAGAAGTTGAAGGTGTCAACATCATGAGTTCGATACTTAAATTAAAATTTAATTTTTTAAATATTTTTTTTTATTTTAAGGTGGATAATGAAAGTATTGTCCTTTAAAAAATGTATTTTTGTAATGTCTTTCTTGTTATTTGTATTGTTAGGGCCTTCTTGTCGTTAGAGAGACATTTAACAATCTCCATGGTTTTCTATTGACGAGACCTAAGGAACAATGAAGCCAAATTGTATCAAGATTGTTCCTACGGTTTTGATTTCTATTCGGGACATACAAAAATACTCCTAACATTGTGATAGATATAGTAATATGCTCAAATTTAAATAATGCAATACACAATCAGTGAACTGCTGTGTACAATACACGCCGTCAGGCGTGACAGTAGTTGTATAGTCTAGCACTGTAACTCACTTATGGTTAGTAATATACACGAATATAGATTTTGGCTGTTTGTCAACTCATTGTTATCCTTACTACAATATATGTGTATCGCCTCGAGTACATTTATTCATGACTAAGTTAAGTTGAGTTCGAATGAAGTTTTCTCATTACGAATCTCTCATCCCACAAGACAGCTCTGCAGTTTTTTTTTTGTGTATGTTTTAACATACGTTTTCAACAGACAAAGTTTGACGATCAAAGCAGGGCCGGCCTTAGGCATATGCAAACCAGGCAGCTGCCTAGGGCCTCCACTGGGAACAGACAAAGTTTGACGATCAAAGCAGGGCCGGCCTTAGGCATAGGCAAACCAGGCAGCTGCCTAGGGCCTCCACTGGGAACAGACAAGTTTGACGATCAAAGCAGGGCCGGCCTTAGGCATATGCAAACCAGGCAGCTGCCTAGGGCCTCCACTGGGAACAGACAAAGTTTGACGATCAAAGCAGGGCCGGCCTTAGGCATATGCAAACCAGGCAGCTGCCTAGGGCCTCCACTGGGAACAGACAAAGTTTGACGATCAAAGCAGGGCCGGCCTTAGGCATAGGCAAACCAGGCAGCTGCCTAGGGCCTCCACTGGGAACAGACAAAGTTTGACGATCAAAGCAGGGCCGGTCTTAGGCAAAGGCAAACCAGGCAGCTGCCTAGGGTCTCCACTGTGTGGAGGGGGGAGGGGGGCTACAAAAAAACCTAGCAGAGCACCATGACTCTATATTTACTAGTCTACTCTGTCTCTACTACGAACATTGCGATATATAAATTTCCGTTGTTTGTAGATTTAGATATAGACGGGAAGGTTTTTACTAAATGACGTCATTTAATTTTTTTACGATGTTTCTTTTTATCTTTTGTTTAATTTGAATAGGGGCCAACAAAATTGCTTCCAATTATCCAACGCCGGCCCTGGTCAGAGACTCAAATGTCCATAAAGTTTTAAGTTTAAAAATCAGAAAATATTTCAACATTTTTTTTCCACCAAAGTGAAATATTTACACATCACCAATAATACATATACATTCAAGCAGGGCCCGTCCTACAGGTTGCGGGGCCCTATGCGAAACGGATTGCGCGGGGCCTAATTTGGGTTGTGATAAGGATAATAAGTGAAAATTAAGATTTTGTATTAGAAAAAAAAATCGTCTTTGCATTTTATTCATTCTTTACTAAGTACTAAATCACTGTCAACTTAACTTTACGAGCCATCTACAGTAGATAGTAGTTTTGCCAACAAAAAAACAAACCCATAAACATTCAAATCTACCTTTTAGATTTACTATTAACTGGCAAAATATCGGATTTGTTGATTTTTTCTAAGAGGTCAAGATAGATTTAGATCTATATTTATATGCCAGTGACTATTAACGTAAATTAAGTATTGGAACTTCCTGTTTTTGTTAAAATTCGCCTTATTATTACATTTTTATTAAATGAAAACTGACAATGCCGTATTTTTTAAACGCGAGTAGGATTGGCGTTTTCCAAATTGAATGACACCCCGAAATGACAATTTTGTCTGTTATAAGGAGATTTGCATCAGTTTCCAGAAGATTTTAATAATTTCAGGATATTTTCATGACTTTTTCGTATGTTTTATAATTTCAGGAGAATTCCAGGAACCCTTTAATAATAAGTTAAAATGGTTTAATTTAATAATTTACACCTAGAATTCGCATCGCGCGGGGCCTATGAAAGTGTATGTATATGTATATATTTATTTATTTTGTTTTTTTTTTATTTATTTATTTTATTTATTTATTTAAAAGTGCTGTGAAAAGGATTACGTACTATTTGATTTACCTCAATTAAACTTAATAACAGTAGGATCAGGCATGGACATTATATGCTTCTTACTATAGTACCATGAAGCCTAGACAATACACGCATCTTAACATAGGAGAATAAAGGCTAGAAATTATCTGCTTCTTACAACTATACGTATACATACTATGAGTGGATAAAGACCAGATGTTATATGTTTCTGACTATAGATGGATCTGTTTCTCACCAAAGAAAGAGTTCCACTTACCACAGTTCCATATGTTCTAAAGATTTTGTATTGCACACGTTGTACATCAGTAGTACTCCATGGGCGCCTCTGTAGTAGGAGGAAGTCAGACTTCTGTAGCGCTCTTGACCTGAAGGAGACAACGCTGAGGTAAAAACCTACATTCAAACTCATAATTGCTTTTCAAAGAACGTCCCCAATTAGAGGTTACTATCTATGGCGAAAAACTATAAATAGATAGCATTGTTGGTGCATCCGGTGTACAAAAGTAAGGAGGTGGTGATGAACTAGGTTGTTTTTTTAAGTTATATAATTTTATTTTTTTGGGGGGGGGGGGGCACTTCCTAGCACCGCAGAAGCAAATGTTCTCCGCTCTTTCGTTGTATGCTCCTTTATTTTATTTATTTAGTTGGCAACGTTAAACTTGCAGTTAGTTCCCTTGCTATTGTTAAGTCCTTTTCTTTATTAAAGGTTTTAGCTTAATGTAAGCTTGCTATTGTCAACGAATTCGTTAGCACTTAGGAAGGTTCTTAAAAAAAAAAAACATGTATCTGGCTGGTGATCTATTGGCTTAAGTTGGACATACATGTCAAGAAAATATTACAATTTATGTTGCATCTTGTTAGACGATAAGGACTACAACTTGTGAAACAATTTGGACTGTTATTTGTTTAACAATTTGGACTGTAACCTGTTTAATAATTTGGACTGTAACTTGTTAAAAAAATGTGTACTGCTAATTGTTTAACAGCTTTTACTCTAACTAGTTTAACAATTCGCACTGTAGGTTGTTACATAATTTGGACTGTATCTTGTTAAATTGAATCTATTGAGCTAAGTTTATTGGGAGTCTAATTGAATGGTACAGTCTAGAAAGTGTGCATTGAAAAATGGTCTAGACCATAGACAAAAATAAATATAGACTGGCCGATTAAAGAGTTTTATGGAACGAAAATTTGTGATTTGCAATTTTATGTACTTTATTATACAGCATTTATGAGCAGTATAAAAGTTAAGTATTCATATTTATTTCAGCCATAACCTATATAAGTATTACAATATTTTCACTAGTGTTTTTTTTTAATCTCTAAGAATGAAGATCATGCAATTTTTCATAATTCGGAAATCCGAATACAATAGATATACATGTTTTCAAGTTACATGAAGTTACTTCCTTCGGTCAGTCTATATTTATTTATGTCTATGGTTTTGACTCTCGCAAGGCGAAGTTATATGTATTGGTTTTTGACGTAAGCCAGTTGTGTTCATTCAGTAAGGTCTATTGTTAAAAAAAAAGTAAACAAACATTTTTAATTAAACGAGAGTTGACTACTGATAATGCTCCTGATAAACTAAACAATGTCAATGTCGCTGAACGGAAGAGCTTAGAACATTTGATTCTGCAGAGCTAAAAACGCACAAATATTATCATTTAAAAACCTAGCTTATCAATGCATCCTTTTTTCTGTACATCGGATACACCAACAATCTAAATATTTACATTTTTCTTGACATATATGAAGATCTCTATAAAAATAAAATCTACAGTAACAAAACAACTGGGCTTAGACTGGGCGAGGCATTTCTAGACAACATGGCCCATAAATTGTACAACAGATGGTGGACACCCAAGTATAGACCTAACTGTCCTCAACATCGTTAAGTTTGAAACTGTATCGATAACTGTACACATTGAACTCTGTATCTTATAATACTTATATCTATAAGAAATAGAAGTCTTATATTGCTTTTTTAATCGCTACGTGTGTAGGTAGGCCTACTATAAGGATGAAGCCTACTGTCTACGGATGTAGGTTATTACATTATTTCGGAAAATGTGTTATATTTAATTAGAGTCTGTAAAGGTGTTTTAACACGACGCTCAGAGGATCACTTTTATAAGAGAATATTATGAAACCTTTAACATTTTAAAACGTGCCTTTGTGGCATTCATGCGGTCCATTTTGGGTACCGGCCCACCGGGCATTTACCCGAATGCCCTTAGAGCCAATCCGATCCTGCAACAACATAGCAACCAATGTTAAAATCAAATTGTATAACCCCTGGCTATTTGTGTATGTTCTTTACGAGGTTTTTGTCCTAAATTCAGAGTCAGGCTGGATGCAGAAGTCTGACTTACATAAAACCCCCGTGTAAACTATTTAATTGTTTTAACTCTTTTTATGCATTTTTTTGTTTGTTTTCTGTTTTTGGAACTCATCACCAGAGTTCATAAATTTGAAATAGTCTAACGTTTTACTAAAATTAACATGCAATACAGGTATGTGCATATACCCATCCAGGTATAACACCACCTTAGCAGTGTCACTCTACCATCTGTGCCAACGTGCTTAGACCTAATTCAGCAGTGATCGTAATAGGAACATTATTTCTTGGTGACGTCATTTCGTAATCTTTTATATCATTGTTTACGTAGCAACAATGTACACCAAGGACAAGGACGTGATGGCAAGTCTGAAATCGGGGCTTATGGCGGGAAAGCATACGAGGATCAAACCTCAGTACAATGATAAGACAAAAACTCGTATATTATCTTATAAATTACAGACGTTCCTTTAAAAAAACATGTTTTTAATCAATAAAAATATCAAAATAAAATTCTACGAAATGCATCCTCTGAGATCTTTCTAATCAAGAAAGCATTACAATTAGCAGAAACAGATCATTGAGGTTAATTGATCACAAGTGAATGGTCACAGTTGGGTAGTGTCCCTTACATTGTCATAAAATTTAGAGTAATTAGACTGCAGAAGACAAGCTAGACAAATATATAATGGAATTTAAAGAAATTAGACTACAGAAGACAAGCTAGACAAATATGTAATGGAATTTAGAGTAATTAGACTGCAGAAGACAAGCTAGACAAATATATAATGGAATTTAAAGAAATTAGACAACAGAAGACAAGCTAGACAAATATGTAATGGAATTTAGAGAAATTAGACTACAGAAGACAAGCTAGACAAATATGTAATGGAATTTAGAGAAATTAGACTACAGAAGACAAGCTAGACAAAAATGTAATGGAATTTAGAGAAATTAGACTACAGAAGACAAGCTAGACAAAAATGTAATGGAATTTAGAGAAATTAGACTACAGAAGACAAGCTAGACAAAAATGTAATGGAATTTAGAGAAATTAGACTACAGAAGACAAGCTAGACAAATATGTAATGGAATTTAGAGAAATTAGACTACAGAAGACAAGCTAGACAAATATCTAATGGAATTTAGAGAAATTAGACTACAGAAGACAAGCTAGACAAATATCTAATGGAATTTAGAGAAATTAGACTACAGAAGACAAGCTAGACAAATATGTAATGAAATTTAGAGAAATTGAATACAGCATCAGAAAACAATGGACGAAAGTATCGATAAGGAATAAAGCCCCAAAAAATTATATTAATCTGAACATAAATTTGTGTATGCAAATTTAAACGGCAGTTATTGTTGGTGATAAGAGAAACGTAAGAAATGTTCCTGCCATGAGCCATTTAGCTCCAAATACCTTTACATTTCTTATTATCATAGATCATAGAAATTTTAATAGAAGAACGCCTGTAATGTATAACTTCATAAGTTTTCTACATTCTCTTTGATAAGAGAACATAATGGAAGTATCGTTTATATTTCTTATTATTAGCAGTATTTAAGCATTCTAGACATTTCTAATGGCTAATGTTGGAAGATTTCACTGCTGTCTGTCGTCCGAGAAGCCCAGCTCTAATTAAACGCCCAATCTAAAATAATTAACCTTCTTCGGGATTAGAACTTGACTCTAAGGAATCATAAGCTAAGCATTTTAGAATCCCCCCCCCCCCCCAGGAAAAAAAATTCTTTTTTGAGAAGTACTGCTTATTGATTAAGATACTTCAAAACTTGTGCAGAAGAACTTACTGCAAAAAATCTGGCTAGAATGCCACTAGATGAAGACGAAACTTATGCCTATACCTAACTACACTGTAACACTGCCAACAGCACTTAGACACAGTTGTGCTCACCTCCGGTGTCGCATAATCTTACAAGAGCTTTCTGCCCTCTGCTTGTGTTGATCTCCACCTCGAGATGATCTGCCGCAAGATGGGAGCTGCTCCTGGGCTGTATTTTGACAACGTCCGGGTGAACTTGAAGCGCCTTGATGAAGGATGTCTTCCCTACCCCTTGGTCGCCAAGGAGGATGATTTTTATGACGTAATCGTAGTGTTCCGAGGTGTACACGTCACATCCGGTGCTAAAATGTCTGACAAGCTTGCTCTCGGAAAGACTAGGAAATATAAAATTGCTGACCGCTGACGGTGAAACAGTCTTAGGGTCGGAAGTATTATGTAAGAGTTCTGGCAACATTTTGACCAGACGTCTTTACTTGCCGGCTAAAAACGTAGACATACCTTCGATGTCTTTAAATTTACTTTGATGTCTTTAAATTACTTCGATGTCTTTAAATTACTTCGATGTCTTTAAATTACTTCGATGTCTTTAAATCACTTCAAAGTCTTTAAATTACTTTGATGTCTTTAAATTACTTTGATGTCTTTAAATCACTTCAAAGTCTTTAAATTTACTTTGATGTCTT